>NW_028294784.1:0-104209 GCF_964341445.2 Mesoplodon mirus | reverse complement strand
AGGGAAATTCCTTACAATTCCTTCAGGGTCTCTGATGAAACCTGGAATGACCCTATCTACAACGACAGCTGGATGTGGCATAAGGCTGGACACATGGGACTGAGAGGATTGGTGAGATTGGTTGAGAAAATGCAGACCCTTTAAAGCAATAAAGCATGGAACACATTCCATGGGTCCCAACTCTCCAGGTTGAAGGGAATATTACTACAGCTATAACATGTACGGGAAACCTAGAGAATGGACACAATGTGAATACGAAAGGTCTCTAAAACGCAAAGAATACTCCCCCTCCTGGTGCTCCGGTTTGACTTTCCAACTGCTTTACTATCAATCTCCCAACCTAGAGACACAGCACCTTTAACCTCCTGTTTCGCACAGGTTTCCAATTTGGCAGAGGATGAATGGGAAGAGGGAGAACCAATGAGAGAGTAGCTGTTAATCATTTGGACGGGCATATGTCACTCTTATTTCCCGGGAGGAAGAAGAATTAACCAAAGTGTCAGCCACCCAACGAAAACCAGTATAGGTCCTGAACCAAAATACTGCACTTGCGTTCAGCTCACAAAAAAACGATGTAAATAATGTATCTCAGGGGCAGAGCAATTCACAAAATGGCAGAGTAATAAAGGGCAACTATCGTCCAACAATCTGTTGAGGGGAGGCAATGAGGCGGACTTGAAAGCTAGGCAGAATAGCAGGAAACAGATTTCAAGAGGTACGTTGGAATCGCCTTTAAAGCACAGGAAGAGGGGCACAACTTCGACAATGATGCACGTGGCCAAAAATGGCATATGTGTTTTCGCCTGAATATATTCAGGGGAAAACACGTACGCCCTTTTTCGCCAAGCAAGCAAGTGGGCAATGCAAGTCTGCACTACAAAGTAGTATCACTTCCCACCGGTCAAAAGGGACATGCACAAAATGGGTAAAAACCAGAAAGGCAAGACAGGCCATGGAGAACAGGGAGCCTTGTTATGCTGATGGGCGGGATGTAAATTGCCAACTGCCTCTATGGAGGATTGCACTGTGTTCCCTAAAACAAGTAAACAACAGAGCTACAGAGCCAAGGGCACTTCCAGTCTAGGGAATATACCTTGGGAAAACTGAAAATCAATAAGACAGAGCCAACCCAAAATTTAGGGCTACACTGCTTACAAGAACCTCAACTTGGGTACACCTTAAATATCCCAGGAAATATAAAAATGGTTCAAAAAATTGTGGTACTTACATACGAAGGAATATCCTTAAGCCATGAAATCAATGACATAAGAATAGTAGCAGCAAAAGGAGTAGATTCAGGCATGATGATTCTAAGTGAAATAAGTCACACAGAAAAAGAAACTTATCATAAGATATTACTTATGATGATCCTGTAAACATGGCTACATATGAACTGAGTTAGGAAAGAGTACAGAGTCTCACATTTAGAAAACACTCTTATGCCTGCTTAAGGGGTAAGGAGAGGTGGGGTGATGCATAAAACCAGTGTTTGATATAAGCACAGGTACCGTTCCAAAAACCAAGTATGGAATAGACAAGACCTACACCTTCCTCAGTGAAAGGGACTCAGAACCCCATATTTCCCGCAGAGGAATATATCTGACTAGTAAGAATCTTAAAACCTATGAATTGATATGTCTCCATAAGGGAATCAAGTGTGTCTACACTGGCATAAACATGGCAGTGATAATCAGCTCAAACCCACTATAAAAAGGAATTTGAAAAACAAAAAAACAGGGAAATTCTTTACAATTCCTTCAGGGTCTCTGATGAAACCTGGAATGACCCTATCTACAATGACAGCTGGATGTGGCATAAGGCTGGACACATGGGACTGAGAGGATTGGTGAGATTGGGTGAGCAAATGCAGACCCTTTAAAGCAATAATGCATGGCACCCATTCCATGGGTCCCAACTCTCCAGGTTGAAGGGAATATTACAACAGCTATAACATGTATGGGAAACCTAGAGAATGGACACACTGTAAATACGAAAAATCTCTAAAACTCAACGAATACTCCACCTCCTGGTGCTCCTGTTTTAATTTCCAACTGCTTTACTATCAATCTCCGAACCTAGAGAGACAGCACTTTTAACCTCCTGTTTCCACAGGTTGCCAATTTGGCAGAGGATGAATGGGAATTGGGAGAACCAATGAGAGAGTAGCTGTTAGGCATTTGGACGGGCATATGTCACTCTTATTTCCCTGGAGGAAGAAGAATTAACCAAAGTCTCAGCCACCCACAAAAAACCAGTATAGGTCCTGAACCAAAATATTGGACTTCCGTTCAGCTTACAAATAAACGAGTTAAATAATGTAGCTCAGGGGCACAGCAATTCACAAAAAGGCAGAGTAATAAAGGGCGACTATCGTCCAACAATTTGTTGAGGGGAGGCAACGATTCGGACTTGAAAGCGAGGCAGAATAGCAGGAAACAGATTAAAGAGGTACGTTGGAATCGCCTTTAAAGCACAGGAAGAGGGGCACAACTTCGACAGTGATGCACTTAGCCAAAAAATGTGTATGCGTTTTCTCCTGAATATATTCAGGAGAAAACGCATACGCCCTTTTTGGCCAAGAAAGCAAGTGGGCAATGCAAGTCTGCACTACAAAGAACTATCACTTCCCACCGGTCAAAAGGGACATACACAAAATGGGTAAAAACCAGAAAGGCAAGACAGGCCCTGGAGAACAGGGAGCCTTGTTATGTTGATAGGCGGGATGTAAATTGCCAACTGACTCTCTGGAGGAGTGCACTGTGTTCCCAAATACAAGTAAACAACAGAGCTACAGAGCCAAGGGCACTTTCAGTGTAGGGAGTATACCTTGGGAAAACTGAAAATCAATAAGACAGAGCCACCCCAAAATTTAGGGCTACACTGTTCACAAGAACCTCAACTTGGGTACACCTTAAATATCCCAGGAAATATAAATATGGTTAAAAAAATTGTGGTACTTACTTACGATGGAATATCCCTCAGCCATGAAATCAATGTCATAAGACCAGTAGCCACAAAATGAGTGGATTTAGGTACGATGATTCTAAGTGAAATAAGTCACACAGAAAAAGAAACTTATCATAAGATATCACTTATGAAGATCCTGTAAACCTGGCTTCACATGAACTGAGTTAGGAAAGAGAACAAAGTTTCACATTTAGAAAACACTCGTATGCCTGCTTAAGGGGGAAGGAGAGGTGGGGGAATTCATAAAACCAGAGTTTCATATAAGCACAGGTACCATTCCAAAAACGAACTATGGAATAGACAAGATCTACATCTTCCTCAGTGAAAGGGACTCAAAACCCCATATTTCCCGCAGAGGAATATATCTGACTAGTAAGAATCTTAAAACCTAAGTATTGATATGTCTCCGTAAGAGAATCAAGTGTTTCTAGACTGGCATAATAATGGCAGCGAGAATCAGCTCAAAACCACTATAAAAAGGAATTTCAAAAACAAAACAAAAAAACAGGGAAATGCTTTACAGTTCCTTCAGGTTCTCCTTTGAAACCTGGAATGACCCTATCTAAAATGACAGCTGGATGTGACATAAAGCTGGACACATGGGACTGAGAGGCTTGGTGAGATAGGGTGAGCAAATACAGCCCCTTTAAAGCAATAATGCATGGCACCCATTTCATGGGTCCCAACTCTCAAGGTTGAAGGGAATATTACTACAGCTATAACATGTATGGGAAACCTAGAGAATGGACACACTGTGAATAAGAAAGGTTTCTAAAACTCAACGAATAGTGCCTCTCCTGGTGCTCCAGTTTGGCTTTCCAACTGCTTTACTATCAATCTCCCAACTTGGAGAGACAGCAACTTTAAACTCCTGGTGCGCTCAGCTTGCCAATTTGGCAAAGGATGAAAGAGAACAGGGAGAACCAATGAGGGAGTAGCTGTTAGGCATTTGGACGGGCACCTGTCACTCTTATTTCCTGGGAGGAAGAAGAATTAACCAATGTCTCAGCCACCCACCGGGAACCAGTATAGGTCCTGAAGCAAAATATTGGATTTGCGTTCAGCTCACAAAAAACGAGTAAAAAAATGGAGCTATGGGGCAGAGCAATTCACAAACTGGCAGAGTAATAATGGCCAGCTATCATCCAAAAATGTGTTGAGGGAAGGCAACGAGGCGGACTTGAAACTGAGGCAGAATAGCAGGAAACAGATTTCAAGAGATTGTTGGAATCGCCTTTAAAGCACAGGAAGAGGGGCACAACATCGACAATGATGCACTTGGCCAAAAAGGGTATATGCGTTTTATCCTGAGTATATTCAGGAGAAAAGGCATAAGCCCTTTTGGGCCAAGCAAGCATGTGGGCAATACAAGTCTTTACTACAAAGAAGTATCACTTCCAACCGGTCAAAAGGGACATCCACAAAATGGGTAAAATTCAGAAAGGCAAGACAGGCCCTGGAGAACAGGGAGCCTTGTTATGCTGATGGGTTGGATGTAAATTGCCAACTGCCTCTCTGCATGAGTGCACTGTGTTCCCTAAAACAAGTAAACAACAGAGCTACAGAGCCAAGGGCACTTCCAGTCTAGGGAATATACCTTGGGAAAACTGAAAATCAATAAGACAGAGCCAACCCAAAATTTAGGGCTTCACTGCTTACAACAACCTCAACTTGGGTACATCTTAAATATCCCAGGAAATATAAAAATGGTTCAAAAAATTGTGGTACTTGCGTACGATGGAATATCCCTCAGCCATGAAATCAATGTCTTAATTCCAGTAGCAGCAAAATGAGTGGATTCAGGTACGATGATTCTAAGTGAAATAAGTCACACAGAAAAACAAACTTATCATATGATATCACTTATGAAGGTCCTGTAAACATGGATACACATGAACTGAGTTAGGAAAGAGAACAGAGTCTCACATTTAGAAAACACTCTTATGCTTGCTTAAGGGGGAAGGAGAGGTGCGGTGATGCATTAAACCAGAGTTTGATATAAGCACATGTACCGTTCCAAAAACCAACTATGGAATAGACAAAACCTACACCTTCCTCAGTGAAAGGGACTCAAAACCCCGTATTTCCCGCAGAGGAATATATCTGACTCGTAATAATCTTAAAAACTATGTATTGATATGTCTCCATAAGGGAATTATGTGTGTCTAGACTGGCATAAATATGGCAGCGAGAATCAGCTCAAACCCACTAAAAAAATGAATTTCAAAAACAAAACAAAAAAACAGGAAAATTATTTACAATTCCTTCAGGGTCTCTGATGAAACCTGGAATGACACTATCTACAATGATAGCTAGATGTGGCATAATGCTGGACACATGGGACTGAGAGAATTGGTGACACTGGGTGAGCAAATGCAGAACCTTTAAAGCAATAATGCATGGCACCCATTCCATGGGTCCCAACTCTCCTGGTTGAAGGGAATATTACTACAGCTATAATATGTATGGGAAACCTAGAGAATGGACACACTGTGAATACGAAAGGTCTCTAAAACTCAACGAATACTCCCCGTCCAGGGGCTCCGGTTTGATTTTCCAACTGCTTTACTATCAGTCTGCAACCCTGGAGAGACAGTAACTTTAACCTCCTATTTCGCACAGGTTGCCTATTTGGCAGAGAATGAATGGGAAGAGGGAGAACCAAAGAGAGAGTAGCTCTTAGGCATTTGGACGGGCACATGTCACTCTTATTTCCCGGGAGGAAGAAGAATTAACCAAAGTCTCAGCCACCCACCGAGAACCAGTATAGGTACTGAACCAAAATATTAAACTTGCGTTCAGCTCAGAAAAAATGAGTTAAATAATGTAGCCCAGGGGCACAGCAATTCACAAACAGGCAGAGTAATAAAGGACAACTACCTTCCAAAAATCTGTTGAGGGAAGGCAACGAGGCGGACTTGAAAGTGAGGCAGAATAGCAGGAAACAGATTTCAAGCGGTACATTGGAATCACATTTGAAGCACAGGAAGAGGGGCACAACTTCGACAATGATGCACTTGGCCAAAAAGGGCGTATGCGTTTTCTCCTGAATATGTTCAGGAGAAAACGCATACGTCCTATTTGACCTAGCAAGCAAATGGGCAATGCAAATCTGCACTACAAAGAAGTATCCCTTCCCATCGGTCATAAGGGACATCCACAAAATTGATAAAATCCAGAAAGGCAAGACAGGCATTGCAGAACTGGGAGCCTTTTTATGCTGTTGGCCGGGATGTAAATTGCCAACTGCCTCTCTGGTGGAGTGCATTGTGTTCTGTAAAACAAGTAATCAACAGAGCTACAGAGCCAAGGGCACTTCCAGTCTAGGGAATATACCTTGGGAAAACTGAAAATCAGTAAGACCGAGACACCCGAAAATTTAGGGTTGCACTGCTTACAAGAAACTCAACTTGGGTACACCTTAAGTATCCCAGGAAAGGTAAAAATTGTTCAAAATATTGTGGTACTTACATATGATGGAATATCCCTCAGCCATGAAATCAATGTCATAAAACCAGTAGCAGCAAAATGAAAGGATTCAGGTACCATGATTCTAAGTGAAATAAGTCACACAGAAAAAGAAACTTATCATAATATATCACTTGTTTAAGATCCTGTAAACATGGCTACACATAAACTGAGTTAGGAAAGAGAACAGAGTCTCACATTTAGAAAACACTCTTATGCCTACTTAAGGGGGAAGGAGAGGTGGGGTGATACATAAAACCAGAGTTTGATAAAAGCAGAGGTATTGTTCCAAAAACCACCTATGGAATAGACAAGACCTACAACTTCCTCAGTGAATGGGACTCAAAACACCATATTTCCCGCAGAGGAATATATCTGACTAGTAAGATTCTTAAAACCTATGTACTGATATGTCTCCATAAGGGAATCAAGTGTGTCTAGACTGGCATAAACATGGCAGTGAGAATCAGCTCAAACCCAGTATAAAGAGGAATTTCTAAAACAAAACAAAAAAACAGGGAAATTCTTTACAATTCCTTCAGGGTCTCTGATGGAACCTGGAATGACCCGATCTACAATGACAGCTGTGTGTGGCATAAGGCTGGACACATGGGACTGAGAGTATTGGTGAGATTGGGTGAGCAAATGCTGACCCTTTAAAGAAATAATGCATGGCACCCATTCCAAGGGTCCAAACTCTCCAGGTTGTAGGGAATATTACTATAGCTATAACATGTATGAGAAACCTAGAGAATGGACACACTGTAAATACGAAAGGTTTCTAAAACTCAACGAATATTCCCTTTTCTTCTGCGCCAGATTGACTTTCCAACTGCTTAACTATCAATCTCCCAACTGGAAAGACAGCATCTTTAACCTCCTGGTTCTCCCAGGTTGCCAATTTGGCAAAGGATGAAAGGGAAGAGGGAGAACCAATGAGAGAGTAGCTGTTAAGCATATGGACGGGCACATGTCACTCTTATTTCCCGGGGGGATGAAGAATTAACCAAAGTATCAGAGACCCACCAAAAACCTCTATCGGTCCAGAACCAAAATATTGGTCTTGCGTTCAGCTCACAAAAAAAGAGTTAAAAAATGGAGCTCAGGGGCACAGCAATTCACAAACTGGCAGAGTAATAAAGTGCAACTATCGTCCAATGATCTGTTGAGGGAAGGCAACTAGGTGGAATTGAAAGCGAGGCAGAATAGCAGGAAACGGATTTCAAGATGTACGTTGGAATCGCCTTTAAAGCACACGAAGAGGGACAAACTTCGACTATGATGCACTTGGCCAAAAAGGGCGTATGTGTTTTCTCCTGAATATACTCAGGAGAAAACGCATACGCCCTTTTTGGCCAAGCATGCAAGCGGGCAATGCAAACCTGCAGTACAAAGTAGTATCACTTCCCACCGGTCAAAACGGACACCCACAAAATGGGTAAAAACCACAAAGCCAAGACAGGCCCAGGAGTACAGGGAGCCTTGTTATGCTGATGGGCGGGATGTAAATTGCCAACTGCCTCTCTGGGGGAGTGCACTGTGTTCCCTAAACCATGTAAAAAACAGAGCTACAGAGCCAAGGGTACTTCCAGTCTAGGGAATATACCTTGGGAAAACTGAAAATCAATAAGACAGAGCCACCCCAAACTTTAGGGCTGCACTGCTTACACGAACATCAACTTGGGTACACATTAAATATCCCAGGAAATATAAAAATGGTTCAAAAAATTGTGGTACTTACATACGATGGAATATCACTCAGCCATGAAATCCAGGTCGTAAGACCAGTAGCAGCAAAATGAGTGGATTCAGGTACGATGATTCTAAGTGAAATAAGTCACACAGTAAAAGAAACTTATCATAAGATATCACTTATGAAGATCCTGTAAACATGGTTACACATGAACTGAGTTAGGAAAGAGAACAGAGTCCCACATTTACAAAACACTCTTATGCCAGCTTAAGGGGGAAGGTGAGGTGGGGTGATGAATAAAACCAGAGTTTGATATAAGCACAGGTACCGTTCCAAAATCAACTATGGAATAGACAAGACCTGCACCTTCCTCAGTGAAAGGGACTAAAAACACCATATTTCCCACAGAGGAATATATCTGACTAGTAAGAATCTTAAAACCTATGTATTGATATGTCTCCGTACAGGAATCAAGTGTTTCTAGACTGGCATAATCATGGCAGCGAGAATCAGCTCAAACCCACTATAAAAATGAATTTCAAAAACAAAACAAAAATAAAAAACAGGGAAATTCTTTACAATTCCTTCAGTGTCTCTGATGAAACATGGAATGACCCTATCTACAACGACAGCTGGATGTGGCATAAGGCTGGACACTTGGGACTGAGAGGATTGGTGATATAGGGTGAGCAAAAGCAGACCCTTTAAAGCAATAATGCATGGCACCCATTCCATGGGTCCCAACTCTCCAGGTTGAAGGGAATATTACTCTAGCTATAACATGTATGGGAAACCTAGAGAATGGACACACTGTGGATATGAAAGGTTTCTAAAACTCAACGAATAGTCCCTCTCCTTGTGCTCCAGTTTCACTTTACAACTGCTTTACTATCAATCTTCCAACTTGGAGAGACAAACCCTTTAAAATCCTGTTTCACACAGGATGCCAATTTGGCAAAGGATGAAAGGGAAGTGGTAGAACCAATGAGAGAGTAGCTGTCAGGCATTTGGACGGGCATATATCACTCTTATTTCCCGTGAGGAAGAAGAATTAACAAAAGTCTCAGCCACCCATCGAAAACCAGTATAGTTTCTGAACCAAAATATTGAACTTGCATTCAGCTCACAAAAAACGAGTTAAACAATGGAGCTCAGGGGCACAGCAATTCACAAACTGGCTGAGTAACAAAGCGCAACTATCGACCAAAAATCTGTTGAGGGAAGGCAACGAGGCGGACTTGAAAGCGAGGCAGAATAGCAGGAAACAGATTTAAGAGGTACGTTGGAATCACTTTTAAAGCACAGGAAGAGGGGCACAACTTCGACTATGTTGCACTTGGCCAAAAAGGGCGTAGGCGTTTTCTCCTGAGTATATTCTGGAGAAAACGCCTATGCCCATTTTGTCCAAGCAAGCAAGCGGTCAATGCACGGCTGCACTACAAAGAAGTATGACTACCCACCGGTCCTAAGGGACATCCACATAAAGGGTAAAAACCAGAAATTCAAGACAGGCCCTGGAAAGAGGGAGCCTTGTTATGCTGATGGGCAGTATGTAAATGGCAAACTGCCTCTCTGGAGGAGTGCATTGTGTTCCTTAAAACAAGTAAACAACAGAGCTACAGAGCCAAGGACACTTCCAGTCGAAGGAAAATACCTTGGTTAAACTGAAAATCAATAAGACACAGCCACCCCAAAATTTAGTGCTGCACTGCTTACAAGAACCTCAACTTGGGTACCCCTTAAATATCCCAGGAAATATAAAAATGGTTCAAAAATTTGTGGTACTTATGTACGATGGAATATCCCTCAGCCATGAAATCAATGTCATACGACCAGTAGCAGCCTAATGAGTGGATTAAGGTACGATGATTCTAAGTGAAATAAGTCACACAGAAAAAGAAACTTATCATAAGATATCACTTATGAACATCCTGTAAACATGGCTACACATGAACAGAGTTAGGAAAGAGAACAGAGTCTCACATTTAGAAAACACTCTTATGCCTGCTTAAGGAGGAAGGAGAGGTGGGGTGATGCATAAAACCAGAGTTTGGTATAAGCACAGGTACCGTTCCAAAAACCAACTATGGAATAGACAAGACCTACACCTTCCTCAGTGAAAGGGACTCAAAACTCCATATTTCCCGCAGAGGAATATATCTGACTAGATAGAATCTTAAAACCTATGTATTGATATGTCTCCGTAAGGGAATCAAGTTTGTCTAGACTGGCATAAACATGGCAGAGAGAATCAGCTCAAACACACTCTAAAAAGGAATTTAAAAAAAAAAAAACAAAAAAAACAGGGAAATTCTTTACAATTCCTTCAGGGTCTCTGATGAAACCTGGAATGACCCTATCTACAATGACAGCTGGATGTGGCATAAGGCAGGACACATGGGACAGAGAGGATTGGTGAGATTGGGTGAGCAAATGCAGACCCTTTAAAGCAATAATGCATGGCACCGATTCCATGGGTCCCAACTCTCCAGGTTGAAGGGAATATTACTATAGCTATAACATGTATGGGAAACCTAGAGAATACACACACTGTAAATACGAAGGGTTTCTAAAACTCAAAGAATAGTCCCTCTCCTTGTGCGCCAGTTTGACTTTCCAACTCCTTTACTATCAATCTCCCAACTTGGAGAGACAGCACCTTTAACCTCCTGGTTCTCCCAGTTTGCCAATTGGGCAAAGGATGAAAGGGAAGAGGGAGAACCAATGAGATTGTAGCTGTTAGGCATTTGGACGGGCATATGTCACTCTTATTTCCCGCGAGGAAGAAAAATTAACCAAAGTCTCAGCCACCCACCAAACCAAGTATAGGTCCAGATCCAATATATTGGTCTTGCATTCAGCTCACAAAAAACGAGTTAAAAAATGGAGCTCAGGGTCACAGCAATTCAAAAACTGGGAGAGTAATAAAGGGCAACTATCGAACAAAAATCTGTTGAGGGAAGGCAACGAGGCGGACTTGAAAGCGAGGCAGAATAGCAGGAAACATATTTAAGACGTACGTTGGAATTGCTTTTAAAGCACAGGAAGAGGGGCACAACTTCGACAATGATGCACTTGGCCAAAAAGGGCGTATGCGTTTTCTCCTGAGTATATTCCGGAGAAAACGCATACGCCAATTTTGGCCAAGCAAGCAAGCGGGCAATGCACGTCTGCACTACAAAGAAGTATCACTTCCCACCAGTCCTAAGGGACATCCACATAAAGGGTAAAAACCAGAAATTCAAGACAGGCCCTGGAGAACAGGGAGCCTTGTTATGCTGATGGCCGGGATGTAAATTGCCAACTGCCTCTCTGGAGGAGTGCATTGTGTTCCCTAAAACAAGTAAAAAACAGAGCTACAGAGCCAAGGACACTTCCAGTCTAGGGAATATACCTTGGGAAAACTGAAAATCAATAAGACAGAGCAACCCCAAAATTTAGGGCTGCACTTCTTACAAGAACCTCAACTTGTGTAAAACTTAAATATCCCAGGAAATATAAAAATGGTTCAAAAAATTGTGGTACTTACGTACGATGGAATATCCCTCAGCCATGAAATCAATGTCATATGACCAGTAGCAGCCTAATGAGTGGATTCAGGTACGATGATTCTAAGTGAAATAAGTCACACAGAAAAAGAAACATATCATAAGATATCACTTATGAACAGCCTGTAAACATGGCTACACATGAACAGAGTTAGGAAAGAGAACAGAGTCTCACATTTAGAAAACACTCTTATGCCTGCTTAAGGAGAAAGGAGAGGTGGGGTGATGCATAAAACCAGAGTTTGATATACGCACAGGTACCGTTCCATAAACCAACTATGGAATAGACAAGACCTACACGTTCCTCAGTGAAAGGGACTCAAAACCCCATATTTCCCGCAGAGGAATATATCTGACTAGTAAGAATCTTAAAACCTATGTATTGATATGACTTCTTAAGGGAATCATGTGTGTCTAGACTGGCATAAACATGGCAGAGAGAATCAGCTCAAACCCACTATAAAAAGGAATTTCAAAAACAAAACAAAAAAACAGGGAAATTCTTTACAATTCCTTCAGGGTCTCTAATGAAACCTGGAACGACCCTATCTACAACGACAGCTGGATGTGGCATAAGGCTGGACACATGGGACTGAAAGGAGTGGTGAGATTGGGTGAGCAAATGCAGACCCTTTAAAGCAATAATGCATGGCACCCATTCCATGGGTACCAACTCTCCAGGTTGAAGGGAATATTACTATAGCTATAACATGTATGGGAAACCTAGAGAATGGACACACTGTGAATACGAAAAGTTTCTAAAAGTCAACGAATAGTCCCACTTCTTGTGCTCCAGCTTGACTTTCCAACTGCTTTACTATCAATCTCCCAACTTGGAGAGACAGCACCTTTAACCTCCTGGTTCTCCCAGGTTGCCAATTTGGCAGAGGATGAAAGGGAAGAGGGAGAACTAATGAGACAGTAGCTGTTATGCATTTGGACTGGCACATGTCACTCTTATTTCCCGGGAGGAAGAAGAATTGACCAAACCCTCAGCCACCCACCGAAAACCAGTACAGGTTCTGAACCAAAATACTGGACTTGCGTTCAGCTCACAAAAAACGAGTTAAAAAATGGAGCTCAGGGGCACAGCAATTCACAAACTGGCAGAATAATAAAGGGCAACTATCGTCCAAAAATCTGTTGAGGGAAGGCAGCGAGATGGACTTGAAAGCGAGGCAGAATAGCAGGAAACAGATTTCAAGAGGTACGTTGGAATAACATGTAAAGCACAGGAAGAGGGGCACAATTTCGACAATGATGCACTTGGCCAAAAAGGGAGTATGCATTTTCTCTTGAATATATACAGGAGAAAACGCATACGTCCTTTTGGCCAAGCAAGCAAGCGGGCAATGCAAATGTGCACTACAAAGAAGTATCACTTCCCTCGGGTCAAAAGGGACATCCACAAAATGGGTAAAAACCAGAAAGGCAAGACAGGCCCTGGAGAACAGGGAGCCTTGTTATGCTGATGGGCGGCATGTACATTAACAACTGCCTCTCTGGATGAGTGCATTGTGTTCCCTGAAAGAAGTAAACAACTGAGCTACAGAGCCAAGGGCACTTCCAGTCTAGGGAATATACCTTGGGAAAACTCAAAATCAATAAGCAGAGCTCCCCCAAAATTTACGGCTGCACTGCTTACAAGAACCTCAACTTGGGTACACCTTAAGTATCCTAGGAAAGGTAAAAATTGTTCAAAAAATTGTGGTACTTACGTATGATGGAGTATCCCTCAGCCATGAAATCAATGTCATAAAACCAGTAGCATCAAAATGAGTGGATTCAGGTACGATGATTCTAAGTGAATTAAGTCACACAGAAAAAGAAACTTATCATAAGATATCACTTATGAAGATCCCGTAAACATGGCTACACATGAACTGCGTTAGGAAAGAGAACAGAGTCTCACATTTAGAAAACACTCTTATGCCTGATTAAGGGGGAAGGAGAGGTGAGGTGATGCATAAAACGAGAGTTTGATATAAGCACAGGCACTGTTCCAAAAACCAACTATGGAATAGACAAGACCTACACCTTCCTCAGTGAAAGGGACTCAAAACCCAATATTTCCCGCAGAGGAATATATCTGTCTAGTATGAATCTTAAAATCTATGTATTGATATGTCTCCATAAGGGAATCAAGTGTGTCTAGACTGGCATAAACATGGCAGCGAGAATCAGCTCAAACCCACTGTAAAAAGGAATTTCAAAAACAAAACAAAAAAACAAGGAAATTCTTTACAATTCCTTCAGGGTCTCTGATGAAACCTGGAATGACCTTATTTACAACGACCCCTGGATGTGGCATAAGGTTGGACACATGGGACTGAGAGTATTGGTGAGATTGTGTGAGCAAATAGAGACCTTTTAAAGCAATAATTCATGGCACCCATTCCATGGGTCCCAACTCTCCAGGTTGAAGGGAATATTACTATAGCTATAACATGTATGGGAAACCTAGAGAATGGACACACAGTGAATACCAAAGGTTTCTAAAACTCAACGAATAGTCCCACTCCTGGTGTTCGGTTTGACTTTCCAACTGCTTTAATATCAATCTCCCAACTGGGAGAGACAGCACCTTTAACCTCCTGGTTTGCACAGGTTGCCAATTTGGCAGAGGATGAAAGCGAATAGGGAGAACCAATGAGAGAGTAGCTGTTAGGCATTTGAACGGGCTCATGTCACTCTTATTTCCCGTGAGGAAGAAGAATTAAACAAAGTCTCAGCCAACCACCGAAAACCAGTATAGGTTCTGAACCAAAATATTCTACTTGCGTTCAGCTCACAAAAAAATGAGTTAAAAATTGGAGCCCAGTGGCACAGCAATTCACAATTTGGCAGAGTAATAAAGGCAACTATCGTCCACAACTCTCTTGAGGGAAGGTAATGAGGCAGACTTGAAAGCAAGGCAGAATAGCAGGAAACAGATTTCAAGAGGTACGTTGGAATCGCCTTTAAAGCACAGGAAGAGGGGCACAACGTCGAAAATGATGCACTTGGCCAAAAAGGGCGTATGCGTTTTCACCTGAATATATTCAGGAGAAAACGCATACGAACTTTTTGGCCAAGCAAGCAAGTAGGCAATACAAATCTGCACTACAAAGAAGTATCATTTCCCACAGGTCAAAAGGGACATCCACAAAATGGGCAAAAATCAGAAAGGCAAGACAGGCCCTGGAGAACAGGGAGCCTTGTTATGCTGATTGGCGGGATGTAAATTGCCAACTGCCTCTCTGGAGGAGTGCATTGTGTTCCCTAAAACAAGTAAACAACAGGGCTAGAGAGCCAAGGGCACTTCCAGTCTAGGGAATATACCTTTGTAAAATTGAAAATCAATAAGACAGAGCCACCCCCAAATTTAGGGCTGCACTGCTTACAAGAACCTCAACTTGGGTACACCTGAAATATCCCAGGAAAGATAAATATGGTTCAAAAAACTGTGGTACTTATGTACGATGGAATATACCTCAGCCATGAAATCAATGTCATAAGACCAGTAGCAGCAAAATGAGTGGATTCAGGTACGATGATTCTAAGTGAAATAAGTCACACAGAAAAAGAAACTTATCATAAGCTATCACTTATGAAGATCCTGTAAACATGGCTACACATGAACTGAGTTAGGAAAGAGAACAGAGTCTCACATTTACAAAACACTCTTATGCCTGCTTAAGGGGGATTGAGAGGTGTCGTGATGCATAAAACCAGAGTTTGATATAAGCAGAGGTACCGTTCCAAAAACCAACTATGGAATAGATAAGACCTACACCTTCCTCAGTGAAAGGGACTCCAAACCCCATATTTCCCGCAGAGGAATATATCGGACAAGTAAGAATCTTAAATCCTAGGTATTGATATGTCTCCATAAGGGAATCAAGTTTGTCTAGACTGGCATAAATATGGCAGCGAGAATCAGCTCAAACCCACTATAAAAAGGAATTTCAAAAACAAAAAAAGGGAAATTCTTTACAATTTCTTCAGGGTCTCTGATGAAACCTGGAATGACCCTATCTACAACGACAGCTGGATATGGCATAAGGCTGGATACCTGGGACTGAGAGGATTGGAGAGATTGGGTGAGCAAATGCAGACCCTTTAAAGCAATAATGCATGGCACCCATTCCATTGGTCCGATGTCTCCAGGTTGAAGGGAATATTACTACAGCTATAACATGTACGGGAAACCTAGAGAATGGACACAATGTGAATACGAAAGGTCTCTAAAACTCAACGAATAGTCCCTCTCCTTGTGCTCTAGTTTGACTTTCCAACTGCTTTACTGTCAATCTCCCAACTTGGAGGGACAGCATGTTTAACCTCCTGGTTCGCACAGGTTGCCAATTGGCAAAGGATGAAAAGGAATAGGGAGAACCAATGAGAGAGTAGCTCTTAGGCATTTGGACGGGCATATATCACTCTTATTTCCCGGGAGGAAGAAGAATTAACTGAAGTCTCAGCCACCCACCGAAAACCAGTATAGGTCCTGAACCAAAATATTGGACTTGCGTTCAGCTCACAAAAAAAGAGTAAAAAAATGGAACTTAGGGGCAAAGCAATTCACAAATTGGCAGAGTAATAAAGGGCAACTATCTTCCAACAATCTGTTGAGGGAAGGCAACTAGGCGGAATTGAAAGCGAGGCAGAATAGCACGAAACAGATTTCAAGAGGTACGTTGGAATCACCTTTAAAGCACAGGCAGAGGATCACAACTTCGACAATGATGCACATGGCCAAAAAGGCCATATGCATTTTCTCCTGAATATATTCAGGGGAAAATGCATACACACATTTGGCCAAGCAAGCAAGTGGGCAATGCAAGTCTGCACTACAAAGAAGTATCACTTCTCACCAGTCAAAAGGGACATCCACAAAATGGGTAAAAATCAGAAAGGCAAGACAGGCCCTGGAGAACAGGGAGCCTTGTTATGCTGATGGCCAGGAAGTAAATTGCCATCTGCCTCTCTGGAGGAGTGCATTGTGTTCCCTGAAACAAGTAAACAACAGAGCTACAGAGCCAAGTACACTCCCTGTCTAGTGAATATACCTTGGGGAAACTGAAAATGAATAAGAGAGAGCCACCCCAAAATTTAGGGCTGCACTGCTTACAAGAACCTCAACTTGGGTCCACCTTAAGTATCCCAGGAAAGGTAAAAATTGTTCAAAAAATTGTGGTACTTATGTATGATGGAATATCCCTCAGCCATGAAATCAATGTCATAAGACCAGTAGCAGCAAAATGAGTGGATTCAGGTACGATGATTCTAAGTGAATTATGTCACACAGAAAAAGAAACTTATCATAAGATACCACTTATGAAGATCATGTAAACATGGCTACACATGAACTGAGTTAGGAAGGGTAGAGAGTCTCACATTTACAAAACACTCTTATGCCTGCTTAAGGGGTAAGGAGAGGTGGGGTGATGCATAAAACCAGAGTTTGATATAAGCACATGTATCTTTCCAATAACCAACTATGGAATAGACAAGACCTACACCTTCCTCAGTGACAGGGACTCAAAACACCATATTTCCTGCAGTTGAATATATCTGACTAGATAGAATCTTAAAACCTATGTATTGATATGTCTCCGTAAGGGAGTCAAGTGTGTCTAGACTGGAATATAGATGGTAGCGAGAATCAGATCAAACCCACTATAAAACGGAATTTCAGAAACAAAACAAAATACAGCGAAATTCTTTACAATTTATTCAGGCTCTCTGATGAACCTTGGAATGACCCGATCTACAACCACAGCTGGAGGTGGCATAAGGCTGGACACATGGGACTGAGAGGATTGGTTAGATTGGGTGAGCAAATGCAGACCCTGTAAAACAATAATGCATGCCACCCATTCCATGGGTCCCAACTCTCCAGGTTGAAGCGAATATTACTACAGCTATAACATATATGGGAAACCTAGAGAATGGACACACGGTGAATATGAAAGGTCTCTAAAACTCAACGAATATTCCCTCTCCTGGCGCTCCGGTTTGACTATCCAACTGCTTTACTATCAATCTCTGAACCTGGAGAGATAGCACCTTTAACCTCCTGTTTCGCACAGGTTGCCAATTTTGCAGAGGATGAATGGGAAGAGGGAGAACCAATGAGAGAGTAGCTGTTAGGTGTTTGGACGGGCATATGTCACTCTTATTTCCCGGGAGGAAGAAGAATTGACCAAAGTTTCAGCCACCCAACGGGAACCAGTATAGGTCCTGAACCAAAATATTGGACTTGCGTTCAGCTCAGAAAAAACGAGTTAATATATGGAGCTCAGGGGCACAGCAATTCACAATCTGGCAGAGTAACAAAGGGCAACTATCGTCCAAAAATCTGTTGAGGGCAGGCAACGAGGTGGACTTGAAAGAGAGGCAGAATAGCAGGAAACAGATTTCAAGAGGTACGTTTGAATCGCCTTTAAAGCACAGGACGAGTGTCACAACTTCGACAATGATGCACTTGGCCAAAATGTGAGTATGTGATTTCTCCTGAATATATTCAGGAGAAAACGTATACGCCCTTTTTGGCCAAGCAAGCAAGCGGGCAATGCAAATCTTCACAACAAAGTAGTATCAATTCCAACCCGTCAAAAGGGACATCGGAAAAATGTGTAAAATCCAGAAAGGCAAGACAGGCCCTAGAGAACAGGGAGCCTTGTTATGCTGAAGGAAGGCATGTAAATTCCCAACTGCCTCTCTGGAGGAGTGCATTGTGTTCCCTAAAACAAGTAAACAACAGAGCTACAGAGCCAAGGGCACTTCAAGTCTAGGGAATATACCTTGGGAAAACTGAAAATCAATAAGACAGAGCCACCCCAACATTTAGGGCTGCAATGCTGACAAGAACCTTAACTTGGGTACACCTTAAATATTCCGTGAAAGATAAAAATGGTTCAAAAAATTGTGGTACTTACGTTATGATGGAATATCCCTCAGCCATGAAATCAATGTCAAAAGACCAGTAGCAGCAAAATGAATGGATTCAGGTATGATGATTCTAAGTGAAATAAGTCACACAGAAAAAGAATCTTATCATAAGATATCACTTATGAAAATCCTGTAAACATGGCTACACATGAACTGAGTTAGGAAAGAGAACAGAGTCTCACATTTAGAAAACACTCTTACGCCTGCTTAAGGGGGAAGGAGAGGTGGGGTGTTGCATAAAACAGAGTTTGATATAAGTACAGGCACCATTCCAGAAACCAAATACAGAATAGACAAGATCTACACCTTCCCCACTGAAAGGTTATCAAGACCCCATCCTTCACACAGAGGAATATATCTGACTAGTATGGATCTTAAAACCTATGTATTGATATATCTCCGTAAGGGAAACAATTGTGTCTAGACTGGCATAAACACGGCAGTGAGAATCAGCTCAAACCCACTATAAAAAGGAATTTCAAAAACAAAACAACAAAACAGGGAAATTGTTTACAATTCCTTCAGGGTCTCTGATGAAATCTTGAATGACCCTGTGTACAACGACAGCTGGATGTGGCATAAGGCTGGACACTTGGGACTGAGAGGATTGGTGAATTTGGGTTAGCAAATGCAGACCCTTCAAAGCAATAATTTGTGGCACCCATTCCATGGTTCCCAACTCTCCATGTTGAAGGGAATATTACTACAGCTATAACATGTACAGGAAACCAAGAGAATGGTCACACAGTGAATACGAAAGGTTTCTAAAACCCAACTAACTGTCCCTCTCCTGGTGCTCCGGTTTGACTTTCCAACTGCTTAACTATCAATCTCCCAACTTGGAGAGACAGCCCCTTTAACCTCCTGGTTTTCTCAGGTTGCCAATTTGGAAGAGGATGAAAGGGAAAAGGGGGAACCAATGAAAGAGTAGCTGTTAGGCCTTTGGACGGGCACATGTCACTCTAAATGCCCAGCAGGAAGAAGAATTAACCAAAGTCTCAGCCACCCGCCGTGAACAAGTATAGGTCCGGAACCAAAATTTTGGACTTGCGGTCAGCTCACAAAAAACGAGTTAGAAAATGGAGCTCAAGGGCAGAGCAATTCACAAACTGGCACAGTAATAAAGGACAACTATCGTCCAAAAAATTTGTTAAGGGAAGGCAACGAGGTGACCTTCAAAGCGAGGCAGAATAGCAGGAAACAGATTTCAAGTGGTTCGTTGCAATCACCTGTAAAGCACAGGAAGAGGGGCACAATTTCGAAAATGATGCACTTGGCCAAAAAGGGCGTATGCGTTTTCTCCTGAATATATTCAGGAGAAAACCCATACGCCCTTTTTGGCCAAGCAAGCAAGCGGGCAATGCAAATCTGCAGAGCAAAATAGTATCACTTCCCACCTGTCAAAAGGGATATCCACAAAATGTGTAAAAACCAGAAATCCTAGAGAGACCCTGGAGAACATGGAGCCTTGTTACGCTGATGGGCGGGATGTAAGTTTCCAACTTCCTCTCTGGAGGAGTGCATTGTGTTCCCTAAAACAAGTAAACAACAGAGCTACAGAGCCAAGGGCACTTCCATTCTAGGGAATATACCTTGGGAAACCTGAAAATCAATAAGATAGAGCCACCCCAAAATTTAGGCCTGCACTACTTACAAGGATCTCAAATTGAGTACTCTCTAAATATCCCAGGATAGATAAAAATGATTCAAAAATTGTGGTACTTATGTATGATGGATTATCCCTCAGCCATGAAATCAATGTCATAATGCCAGTAACAGGAAAATGAATGGATTCAGGTACGATGATTCTAAGTGAAATAAGTCACACAGAAAAATAAACTTATCAAAAGATAGCACTTATGAATTTTCTGTAACATGGATACACATGAACTGAGTTAGGAAAGGGAACAGCGTCTCACATTTAGAAAACACACTTATGCCTCCTTAAGGAGGAAGGAGAGGTGGGGTGATGCATAGAACCAGAGTTTGATATTAGTACAAGTACCATTCCAAAATCAAAATACGGAATAGACAAGACCTACACCTTCATCAGTGAAAGGGACGCAAAACCCAATATTCTGCGCAGAGGTATATATCTGACTAGTAAGAATCTTAAAACCTATGTATTGATATGTCACCGTAAGGGAATCAATTGTGTCTAAACTGGCATAATCATGGCAGTGAGAATCAGCTCAAACCCAGTAAAAAAAGAAATTTCAAATACAATACAAAAAAAAAAGGGAAAATCTTTACAATTCCTTCAGGGTCTCTGATGAAACCTGGAATGACCCTACCTACAATGAGAGCTGGATGTGGCATAAAGCTGGACTCTTGAGACTGAGAGGTTTGGTGAGACTGGGTGAGCAAATGCAGACCTTTTAAAGCAATAATATGTGGCACCCATTCCATGTGTCCCAATTCTCCATTTGTAAGGGAATATTACTACAGCCATAACATTTACGGGATACCTAGAGAATGGACACACTTTGAATACGAAATGTTTCTAAAACTCAACATATAGTCCCTCTCCTTGTGCTCCAGTTTGACCTTCCAATGGCTTTACTATCAATCTCCCAACTTGGAGCGATAGCCCGTAAAACCTCCTGGTTCGCACAGGTTGCCAATTTGGCAGAGGATGAAAGGGAAGAGGGAGAACCAATGAGAGAGTAGCTGTTAGGCATTTGGACAGGTACATGTCACTTTAATTGCCCGGCAGGAAGTAGAATTAACCAATGTCTCAGCCACCTCCCGGGAACCAGTATAGGTTTTGAACCATAATTTTGTATTTGCTGTCAGCTCACAAAAACAAGTTGAAAAATGGCGCTCAGGGGCACAGCAATTTACAAACTGGCAGAGTAATAGAGGAAAACTATCGTCCAAAAATCTTTTGAGGGAAGGCAGAGAGGCGGACTTTAAAACGAGGCAGAATAGCAGGAAACAGATTTCAGGAGGTACGTTGGAATCACCTTTCAAGCACAGGAAGAGGGGCACAACTTCGACAATGATGCACTTGGCCAAAAAGGGCGTATGCGTTTTCTCCTGATTATATTCAGAAGAAAATGCATACACCATTTTTGGCCAAGCAAGCAAGCAGCAATGCAAATCTGCACTACAAAGAAGTATCCCTTCCCACCGATCAAAAGGGACATCCACAAAATGTGTAAAAACCAGAAAGGCAAGACAGACCCTGGAGATCAGGGAGCCTTGTTATGCTGATGGGCGGGATGTAAGTTGCCAACTGCCTCTCTGGAGGAGTGCATTGTGTTCCCTAAAACAAGTAAACAACAGAGCTACACAGCCAAGGGCAGTTCCAGTCTAGGGAATATACCTTGGGAAAACTGAAAATCAATAAGACAGGGCCACCCTAAAATTTAGCGCTGCACTGCTTACAAGAACCTCAACTTGGGTACACCTTAAGTATCCCAGGAAAGACAAAAATGGTTCAAGATATTGTGGTACTTACGTACGATGGAATATCGCTCAGCCATGAAATCAATGTCATAAGGCCAGGAGCAGCAAAAAGAGTGGATTCAGGTATGATGATTCTAAGTGAAATAAGTCACACAGAAAAAGAAACTTATCATAAGATATCACTTATGAAGGTCCTGTAAACATGGCTACACATGAACGGAGTTAAGAAAGATTACAGAGTAACTAATCTTATCATAAGTTATCACTCATAGCGGGAATGTACACATGACTACACATGAACTGAATTACAAACACAACAGAGTCACACATTTAGAAAACATCTTCTGCCTGCTTAATGGGAAAGCCGATGTGGGGTGATGCATAAAACCACAGTTTTAAATTAGCACAGATACCATTATATAAACCATGTATGTAATAGACACCACCTACTCCCGGCAAAATGAACTGGACTCAACACCCCCTATTCATTGCAGAGGAATATGTCTGACTCTAAGTATTTTAATACATATGTATTCTCATGTCTCCATAAAGGAATCATGTGTGTGTATAACGGCATGAACACAGCACTGAAATTCAGTTAAACCCACTTATAAAAATAAATTTCAAAAGCAAAATGCAAAAACAGAGAGAAAGTCTTAAAAATTACGTTCAGGGCCTGTGATGCAAGTTAGAAAGACCCCCTTTTAACCCACAGCTAGATGAGACATAAAACTGGACACTTGGGGCTGACAAGATTGCTGAGGTTGTGTGAACAAAAGAACACCACTTAGAGCAATACTGTGTGCTACCCATTCTAGTGGTCCCAACTCTCCAGGTTTAAGGGAATCTTCCTACAGTTAAAACATGCATGGGAAACCCAGTGGATGGAACACTGTGTAATTGGGAAAGTTTTCTTAAAGGTACCTCATTTTTCCTTTTGTCATGCTCGGCTTCGCCATTCCATCTGCATTACTCAAAATCTCCCCACTTGGAATGTCAGCGCATTTACCCTCCCATTATGCACAGTTTGCAAACTGTGCAGAGGATGAACAGGAAGAGGGGAAATAAATGAGAGATTAGCTGTAGGTGTTTGGATGGGCACATGTCACTCTAGTTTCCCATCAGGAAGAATAATTAACCAAAGGCTCAGCCTGAAGCCCCGGAACCAGACTAGGGCCTAAAGCCATCCTGCAGTATTGCAGCCAGCTCACAAAGAGGCGAGTTGAAAAATGGAAATCAGGGGCACAGCAATTCACAAACTTGCAGAATTATAAAGGACAACTATCATCCAGAAATATATTGAGGAAAGGCAGTGAAGAGGATTTGAATGCAAGGCAGAATTGAAGGAAACAGATTTCAAGAGGTAGATTGGAGTCGTCTTTAAAGCACATGAAAAGCCACAGAATTTCGACAATGTTGCCCTTGGCTGAAAAGGGATTATGTGTATTTTCTTGAATATATTCGGGAAAAAATGCATATGCCCTTTTTGGCTAAGCAAGCCATCAGGCATTGCAAATCCACACTACAGAGAAGTGTCCCTTACCTCCAGTCAAAAGGGCCATCCACATATAGTGTAAAAGCCACAAATGCAGGACAGGCCATGGAGAAAAGGGAGCCTGGTTACGCCGATGGACAGGAAGTAAATTGCCAACAGCCTCTCTGGAGAACTGTATGTTGTTTTCTAAAACAGAGCTACAGAGTATAGCACACTTCCACTCATGGGTGTGTATTTTGGGAAAACTAAAAATCCACAACACTCAGCCAGCCCAAACTTTAGGGCTGCTCTGTTAACAAGAACCTCGATTTCGGTACACTTTATATATCCCAGGAAAGGAAAAAAAAAATGGATATAGATGTTGTGGTACTTATATACAATGGAATGTCACTCAGACATAAAATCAATGTCATAAGGCCAATAGCAGCATAATGAGTGGCTTTAGGTACGATGATGCTAAGTGAAATGAGCCACAAAGAAAAAGAAACTTATTGTAATATATCACTTATAGAGGAAATGTAAACATGGCTATACATGAACTGAATTTCAAAAGAGAACAGAGTTACACATTTAGAAAACACACTTATGCCTCCTTAAGGGGAAAGGTGACGTGGGGTGATGTGTAAAAGCAGAGTTTGAAATTAGCACAGATCCTATTCAATATACCAAATAGTTAATAGACAAGACCTACTCCTTTCTCAATGAACTGGACACAAAACACCCTATTCACTGAAGAGGAATATATCTGACTGGTAATAACCTTGAAACCTATGTATTTATATGTCTCCATAATGGAATCAAGTGTATGTAGATTGGCATAAACACAGATCAATGGAACAGGACAGAAAGCCCAGAGATAAACCTACATACCTATGGCTATCTCATCTATGACAAAGGAGCTAAGGATATACAATGGAGAAAAGACAGTCTCTTCAGTAATTGGTGCTGGGAAAACTGGACCCCTACACATAAAAGAATGAAATTAGAACACTCCATAACACCATACACAAAAATAAACTCTAAATTGATTAGAGATCTAAATATAAGACCAGACACTATAAAACACTTAGAGGAAACCATAGGCAGAACACTCTATGACATAAATCACAGCAAGATCCTTTTGGACCCACCTCCTAGAGAAATGGAAATAAAAACAGAAATCAACAAATGGGACCTAATGAAACTTAAAAGCTTTTACACAGTACAGAAAAACATAAACAAGATGCAAAAACAACCCTCAGAATGGGAGAAAATATTTTCAAATGAAGCAATTGACAAAGGATTAATCTCCAGACTTTACAAGCACCTCATGTAGCTCAATATCACAAAAACAAACAACCCAATCCAAAACCGGGCAGAAGACCTAAATAGACATTTCTCCAAAGAAGATATACAGATTACCAAGAAACACATGAAAGGATGCTGAACATCACTAATTATTAGAGAAATGCAAATCAAAACTACCCTGAGGTATCACCTCACAGCAGTCAGAGTGGCAGTCATCAAAAAAATCTACAAAACAATAAATGCTGGAGAGGCCTTTATTGGAGAAAATGGAACACACTTGCACTGTGGTTGGGAATGTAAATTGATATGGGCACTAGGGAGAACAGTACGGAGGTTCCTTTAAATAACTAACAATAGAAGTACCATACGACACAACAATCCAAGTACTGGGCATTTGGCTTGCGAAAACCATAATTCAAAAAGAGTTATGTACAAAAATGTTCATTGCAGCTCTATTTGCATTAGCCAGGACATGGAAGCAACCTAAGTGTCCATCGACAGATGAATGGATAAAGAAGATCTGGCACATATATACAATCAAATATTACTCAACCATAAAGAGAAGCAAAACTGAGTTATTTATACTGAGGTGGATGGATTTAGAATCTGTCCTACACAGTGAAGTAAGTCAGAAAGGGAAAAACAAATACTGTATGTTAACAGAGATATATGGAATCTAATGAAGAAAAAAGAAAGATTTTGAAGAACCTAGTGGCAGGACAGGATTAAGGACACAGACTTAGAGAAAGGACTTGAGGGCACCGGAAGGGGGATGGGTAAGCTGGGACGAAGTGAGAGAGTGACATGGACATAAATACATTACCAAATGTAACACCGATAGCTACTGAGAATCAGCCACATAGAACAGGGAGATTAGCTCGGTGCTTTGTGACCACATAAAGGGGTGGGATATGGAGTGTGGGAGGGAGATGCAAGAGGGAGGGGATCTGGTGATATTTGTATAGGTATAGCTGATTCACTTTGTTATATAGCAGAAACGAACACTCCTTTGTAAAGCAATTATACTCCAATAAACGTGTAAAAGGAAAAAAAAAAAAAAACAAAGCCCAAGGATAAACCTACACACTTATGGTCAACTAATCTATGACAAAGGAGGCAAGACTATACAATGGAGATAAGACAGTCTCTTCAATCATTGGTGCTGGGAAATATGGAGAGCTACATGTAAAAGAATGAAATTAGAACACTCCCCAACACCATACATAAAATATATTCAAAATGAATTAGAGACCTTAATGTAAGACCAGACAGTATAAAACTCTGAGAGGAAAACTTACGAAGGATACTCTGACGTAAATCACAGCAAGATCTTTTTTGATCCACCTTCTATAGTAAAGAAATAAAAAAGAAAACTAAACAGATGGGACTAATGAAACTTAAAAGCTTTTGCAAAGCAAAGGAAACTACAAACAAGACGAAAAGACAACCCTCAGAATGGCAGAAAATATTTGCAAACGAATCAATGGACAAATGATTAATCTCCAATATATATAAACAGCTCATGCAGCTCAATATTAATAAAACAAACAACCCAATACAAAATGGAAGATCTAAATAGACATTTCTTCCAAGAAGACATAGAGATGGCCAGTACGCACATGAAAATCTGCTGAACATCACTAATTATTAGAGAAATGGAAATCGAAACTACAATGAGGTATCATGTCACACCTGTTAGAATGGGCATCATCAGAAAATCTACAAACAACAAATGCTGGAGAGGGTGTGGAGAAAAGGAACCTTCTTCCACTATTTTTGGGAATGTAAATCGATACAGTCTCTATGGAGAACAGTATGGAGGTTCCTTAAAAAACAAAAATAGAATTACCATATAATCCAGCAATCCCACTACTGGGCATATACCCAGAGAAAACCATAAATCAAAAAGACACATTCACCAATATGTTCACTGCAGAACTATTTACAATAGACAGGTAATGAAAGCAACCTAAGTGCCCACAGACAGACGAATGGATAAAGACGTGGTACATATATACAACGGAATATTACTCAGTCATACATAGGAATGAAATTGGGTCATTTGTAGAGACCTCGATGGATCTAGAGACTGTCATACAGAGTGAAGTAAGTCAGAAAGAGAAAAACAAATATTGTATATTAATGCATATATGTGGAACCTAGAAAAATGGTACAGATGAACCAGTTTGCAGGGCAGAGATAGAGACAGATGTAGAGAACAAACATATGGACACCAAGGAGGGAACGCCATGTGAGGGTGGTGGTGGGATGAATTGGGAGACTGGGATTCACATGTGCACACTTATATGTATAAAATATATATCCAATAAGAACCTGCTGTATAAAAGAAATAAATTTAAAAAAATTAAAAATAAATAAATAACATTTAATAAAATAAAACAGAAAAAAAGTTTTTCCCTTCTCATAGACGTCTTTATATTAATGCATTATTTCCATGTATATATCTCCAAATTAAAAAAAAAGAGGAATAAATAAAATCTAACTTGAACCAAAAAGAAAAAAAGAAAAAAAAAAAAACAGAACTCACCAGTTATACAGAGTAAAATTGTATCAGGGCACTTGCTCCAGTGGTAAAAAAATTTTAAGTTGGTCAGAGGTGGGAAATCGTCTCCCATGCCGTCAGCAGCGCTCCCCCCCAAAAGGAGCATCCTCATTGCAAAGCTGGGGGATATTGTTGAGGCATATGTGAGTAAATGTGAGCTGAGCCCCAGTCCTGCTGCAGCTGAACTCTTCCCACCCTTTCCAGGTAAAACACCTGAATATGTACAAGCACTTGCAAGCCTACAGGAAGGGCTGTGGAGCCACATTAGCGAGAGCACGCAGGCCAACTTGGTGCCTGCAGGCCAGCCAGGATGGTCCTGGCCACAGATGCTCTTCTGGAAGCTTTCCATTTCCCTGCCTGAGATACCCCTCCTGCCACAGCCCCCACTGCTTTTTTACTTCCTCACCTCTGCCTGGGGAGAAATTCCAGTGGCAGGTATGGGTGACACATCCTCTTCTTTAGCAGGTGGCAGCCTGGCAACTCCTGCAGAAAGTCCAGCAGAGCCCAAATCACACTGGGCCACCCACAAAGCCACGGCCCCTCACTCCCTCCCACCACCCCAGCCCCGAAACTGCTGATGGGGCAGAGAATATGGCGTCAGTCACAGCTACAGGTGCTCTTGCTGACTGGAGAGGTGTTTATATTGACCTCAACCCAGGCACACTTGTGGGGTGGGGGCTGGCAGGCAGTGTCAGGCTGCCCAAATCAGCCAAACCTCACCCCTCAGGGGCTCACAGTTGCAGAAAATGAACCTTGCTAAACGGGTCAGTCCCAAGGAACAGTTGTGGGCCTTGAGAGTCAGGCTAGACAAGGGACTGCAGCTGCGGCTTGTTTTCTTATCATTTTATCTGGTCCATGAGTGGAAAACAACTTCAAGAAGACCCTATCCTAATGAGAGGAACCCAGGAGTCAGGGAGAGGAGTGATGGTGGGTGGAGACAGAGGCCTGGTGCCCTGGCTGCAGTGGAAGTGTCTGGAAGACCAGGCAGAGAGAGGCTGCACAGAGTGATAGCCAGGGTCACAGACCTGTCAGAGCTGCTGTTTGTTAGTTCAAGTCCTGCTCTGAGGTGTTCTGTGTCAGCTGTGAGCGACAGGTGAGCTGGGGGTTCTCTGCAAGGTGGGCTATGTGCACAGTTCCTGTGTGTCCAGCCCTGCTGGGGTACCTGCCCAGGGGAGTTCCGTATACAGGGAAGGGCCTGACTATGAGAGACCCATGGGCTGCTGGGTAGCTGCACAGGTGAGCTCCGTACCCAGGGAGGGACTTGAACACGAGAGCCCCGTGGGCTGTGGGGTGCGGGATGCAGCCCAGGTGAGCTCCATATCCTGGGATTGGCCTGACCACGAGAGCCCCATGGGCTGCTGGAGACCTGGTAAAGGATATCAGGACAGTCAGTGAAGCCACCAAGGATATACATCCAGTAGCTCCTATTTCCTACACCCTGCTGCTCATTCTACCATCCACCAGGCCATGGCATTCTGTATTACACTTCAATGATGCCTTCTTCTGTATTCCATTCATCTCAGAGTCACAAGAATTTTTGGCTTCTGAGTGGCAGGACACAACATGCAACACAAGCAATAATGCTGGGCCGTCCTGCACCAATGGTTCAAAAATCCCCACACCATCATTGGGGAAATGTCCTCTAAAGACCTAAAAGTTCTACCTCTGTAAAAGGGAACCCTCCTTCAATATGCAGATGACATTCTGATCGCCAGGCCTACTAAAGACGCCTCTGAACTACCTAGCCAAGAAAGGATAGAAGGTGTCCAAGGAAAAGGCTCAAATATCCCAGGCCCAGGTGAAATGCCTGGGCTTCATTCTCACAGATATTCGGAGAAACGCATCCCAGGATAGGGAAGAAGCCATTTGCAGCCTTACCTTTTCTAAAACTAGAAGACAGCTTAGGGGTTCCTGGCGAGGCCAAGGTTTTCTGCATTTGGATCCCTAACTATAGTCTAATAGCTGGGCCTCTACATGAAACACTGACATGAAAAGATGATGATCCTTTTGAATAGAATCCAGAAGCAGCCTTTCAAGAATGGAAAGAGCAGTCAATTCAGATCCTTGCCCAGGAACTCACTAATTTAGCTAAACCCTTTGACCTTTACATACCCGGTCAAAGGTTAATCGCCCTTGGAGACTTAGTGCAAAAACTGGGACCACTTGAAATGGAGCAACACAAGAATGCCCTTCAGGTATGATAAACTATGGTCACCAAGGGCTTTGCCCACCGACTCATCTGGCCAGGATACTGGGGTATCTAAAAAGCTAGAAATCAGCAGCCTGCAAGGCCAGCTCCCTCCTAAGGGAAAAGGACCCCACGTGGTGATCCTAACCACCCATCATGCCCTGAAGTTGCAAGGGTCGCTCTGTGGACACACTGACCTCGAGTGAGGAGGCCTTCCAACTCCATCCTCCAGAGAGACAAATGGGGGCATCAGGCCCCCAAGATGACTTGTGTGACCATCACTTGACCTGGAGTTTCTCTCAGAAAACAAGAAGACTGTGCCCCGAAAGAGCAGACTACTGCTTGCAGGACTTACTGCACCCAGAAGGGAGCTAATAAGCTTGGCGGGGGAAACGTATATCACGCTTTCACCATAGAAAACCCTACAGACACCGCAGTGATGGTGGCCAATATGACCAGCTGGACTGCTGGCTACTTCTAAAGGCCGTTGACTCAGTGTACGTCATGGTCCTGGATCACCACTGACCCTGGACTCTCTGGGAGTTGCGCGGGCAGGGCTCTGACACATGGTGCTGTTTGTACATTAATTCAGGGACCTAATTAAAGAAAGCACAGACTACTGGTCAGAGCATCTAGGCTGGCAAAAAACGTCAGCCTAAGGTCGCCAAACAAATGTGGGGTGGGGTGAAACCTGCCACCACAGCATCTTTGCGCATCTCTTTCCTGGACCCTTAAAGGTCATTAGAATCTATAACACATCAAATGCTGGTGCTCAGGCGGACGAGAAGTGAGGCAGGAGGCTTTGGAACAATCAACCTCACCTGGAGGCTGGTGGGGAGACGTTTTGCCCCACCCCCCAGGTATCAGGGCTGCCACCACAGCATGAAGCAGTTACAAAAGAGGGGTCTGCACCCTCAACACCCCAAGAATGAGGAACGGAACAAAAAGCAGAGGAGGGGTTCGTCTCTGGCAACGTTCATTAAAAATTCCTGGGAGATAAAAAGAGAATCTGGGCAATAAAATAATGTCTAACATGTTTTTCCTTTGTGCTTTGTCTAATTTCACGTGCTCCTAGGGTTGCACATGCAGAGGTCCCACACCCGGCACTTCAGACCTGATTTCCTAGTGCAGAATGGCTGGGTCGACACCTCAGCTAGCGGAGTCCCATGCAGACTCCACGGCATAGAGCCTGAGCTGCAGCCAACCCAGCCCTCGAGAGCTCCATCTCCTAACTCCCACTGACGCTGCCGGGATCCCTACACAGCAGCCCAGCCCACAGCCTGTGGGGGAGTGCACGCTCTCACCTCTCCATTCTGTTTTCAAAATAATGTTTCCTTTGCTTCTGAAGCAAACTCAGTCTTGATCTGTTGGCTCCAATGACACTGGGCTCGGGGACTCCTGTTGGGGTACACTCTGGAGGATCAGTAACAGAAATTGAGAACATTGTAACTTCAATGAACAGATGTGTGAGCCAAACTGTAGTTAACATACAGCAGTGTATAATGCTCGGGTAAAATAAGATTTTTCTAAGACTTACCTTTGATATTTCCATCACTTTACTATAAGCAAGTTCAGTGAAGACGTCTGTCTTATTTGTCAGGTCAACATTAGAGAAATGAAGTGATTTATTTCCATGGTTGTACATCGAATACTCTTGGCTGAAGCTTCAATCTTGTTTTGAATGCTTTTCCATTGAAAAGGATACCTCTCTTTCAGCTCCCCCATTCCTGAGAAGTATAAAATCTTATAATTTATTATTACCAAAGGGGAAAGGTAGGAAAAGGGATAAATTACCAGTTTGGGATTAACACATACACACTGCTATGTATAAAATAGATCATCAACAAGGAACTACTGTATAGCACAGGGAACTACACTGAATATTTTGCAATAACCTATAAGGGGAAATAATATGAAAAAGAATCGATATTTTTATTGACATCATCTATCAATGACAGAGAAAATGTAACCTAAGCAAGGCCGATGGTGAGCGCTTCTGAACCTGAAGATTTCAATCATCTAAAATTTCGGCTCTGCCTATTTCCCAAGGCCCTTAATGGACATACGTGTAGCCGTAGCTTAAAAATTCCCCAGTTTGGGGTTCGGGGAGGCACTGATTTGGAAAAATCCCTGGTGTTCTCCTTCCATGCACGGGACCCTTCCTACAGCTAAAACATGCCTGTCACACCTAGACGATGGTACACCGTTTGATCGGAAAGATTTTGGAAAAGGCACCTCATCTCCTCATTGCCTGGTGCACGGGTTCAACCCTCCAGCATCTTTCCTGACAATCTCCTTACTTGGGGATATCAGCACCGTCAACATCCTGTTGCACACAGTTTGGAATTTGTCCAGAGGATGAAGCGGAAGGATGAGTAAAATTTAGAGACAAGTCTTAGTTGTTCAGACAGGCAAATGCCACTCTATTTTCCTATCTGGAAGACAAATTCATCAAAGGCTAGAATTGCCCATGGAAACAGAATAAGGCTAGAGGAAATCCCGCTGTTTTGTGTCCAGTTTCCAAAAACACAATTTGAGAAATGGAACTCGGGGGCAATAAAATTCATGAAACTGCAGAGTTGAAAATATCTATTGTCGAAAAATGTCTTGAGGTAAGTCACAGAAAAGGACTTGTAAGCAAGGGAGAGTGGCAGGAAACAGATTTGAAGAGGTAGAAAGGACTCCCCATTAAAGCACAAGAAAAGGGGCTGAACATCCCCAATGATGCAGTTGGCCCAAAAGGGCGTATGCATTTTTTTCTGAATATATCCAAGTACAGGCCATACACACTTTTTATCCAACCAAACAGGTGGGCACTGTAAATCAATACTACAAAATGTATCACTTCACATCAGTCAGAAGGGCCATCCACATAAAGTGTAAACACAAGAAATGCCGGACAGGGTGAGGAGAAAAGGGAGCCCTGTGAGGCTGATAGTGGAAATGTAATGTGCCAAAGGCCACTCTGGAGAAGTGTATTGTGTTTGCTAAAACATCTGAAAACTGAGCTACAGAGCATAGGGCACTTGCACTCATGGGCGTATACCTTGAGAAAAACAAAAAATGACAGAAAACAGGCACTCCAACGTTTACCACCTCTCTGTTAAAAAGGGCCTCCACTTGGATATAACCTAAATGTCCCTGGAAGGATAAAATGGATAAAAGAGATGGGGTACTTATGTAGAGTGGAATATTACTCATCCAGAAATCAATGAAATAAGGCCAGTTGTAACAACTCTGGAGGAGTTACATACGATCATTCTAACTGACACATGTCAGAAAGAAAAAGACACATATCATAAGATGTCACTTAAAGGTGGAATCAAAAATGGCTACACATGAAATAAACTACAAAACAGAAACATAGTCAAATATGTAGAAAAGAGACATAAGGCTGCTAAATGGGAAAGGTTGGGAATGGTGAGGTATTATCCAGGAGGTTGAAATTAGCAAAGATACCATTCCAAGTACCAAATTGAATAACTGGCAAGGCCTACATGGTACCTCAAAGAACTGCACTCAGTCCACTCAAGTCACTGGAAAATAATACATATGACTCGTAAGCATCTGAGAAAGAATTTATTGTTGTCACACAGTACATGAATCAAGTGGATGTACAGCAGCAAAAAACAGAGCTTTGAAAATCAGCTGTAACCAATATAAAAATAAATTTAAAAATATTTATAAAAACAGTGAGACAGACAAAAATTCTTACAACTTTTGTTGAAGGGCTATGATGTAACATGGATTGAACACATGTAGACCCACAGCAGGATGATATATAAGGCTGGAAGCTATGCAGGCTAAGAGATGTTAGAGAGGCTGGGTGAGGAAATGCAGACCTTTTAAAGTAAAACTGCCTGGTACCCATTCCATGGGTCCCAAATCGGCAGTTTCAAGGGAATCTTCTGACAGAAAAAAACATGCCTGGGAAACCAAGATGAATGTACACCGTGTGCTCAGGAAAGGTGTCTAAAATGCACCTCATTTTTGATCTCCTGGTGCTGGGGTTCACCATTCCAGCCACATTACTAACAATCTCCTCACTTGGAGAATCAGCACCTTTAACCTCCTGTTTCACACAGTTTGCAATTTTTGCAGAGGATAAATGGGAAGAGGAGGAACCAGTGAGAGATTAGCTGTAGGAGTTTTGACAGGCACATGTCACTCTAATATCCCTTTAGGAAGAAGAATTAACCAAAGGTTCAGCCTGCCTCCCCAGAACCAGAATAGGGCCGGAATCAATCCAATGGTTTGGCGGCCAGCTCACAAAAATGCGAGTTGCAAAATGGAGCTCAGGAGCAGACAATTCAAAGACCTGCAAAGATATAAATGAGAACCAACGTCCAAAAATATATTCAGGTAAGGCAACGAAGAGGTTCTGAATGAGAGGCAGAATTGCAGGAAACATTTTTCAAAAGGTAGATTGTACTCACATTTAAAGCATATGAAAAGCAGCAGAATTTCTAAAATGATGCAGTTGGGCAAAAGGGTGTATGCGATTTTTTCGTGAATATCTTCAGGAAAAAAACACATACAGAGTTTTTGGCCAACCAAGCAAGAGGGAAATGAAAATCTGCACAATAAAGAAGTCTCAATTTCCACTGCTCAGAAAGGCCATCCAAAAAATGTGTACAAATCAAAAATGCAGGAGAGGCCATGGAAAACAGGGAGACTAGTCACGCTGATGGGTGGGGTATAAATATCCAAGAGCTACTCTGAAGAAGTGTATGCTGTTTCCTAAAACATCTAAAATACAAAGCCCCCGAGCAAAGGGGACTTCAACTCATGGACATATAACTTGGGAAGACTAAATATCAACAAGACACAGGCACCCCAAAGTTTAGGGCTGCTCTGCATACAAGAACCTCAACTTCGGTACACCTAAAGTATCCCAGGAAAAAGAGAAATGCATAAAGAACTTGTGGTAATTTTGTACAACGGAATATCACTCAGACGTGAAATCAATGTCATAAGGCCAGTAGCAGCATAATGAGAGGATTTAGGTATGATGATTCTAAGGGAAATTAGTCACACAGAAAAAGAATCTTATCATAAGATATCACTTACAGAGGGAATGTCAACATCACCACACATGAACTGAATTAGGAAAGAGAGCAGCGTCTCACATTTAGAAAACACTCTTATGCCTCCTTAAGGGGAAAGGAGAGGTGGGGTGATGCATAAAACCAGAGTTTGATATTAGCACAGGTACCATTCCATAAACCAAATACAGAATAGACAAGACCTACACCTTCCTCAGTGAACGGGACTCAAAACCCCTATTCCCCACAGAGGAATATATCTGATTAGTAAGAATCTTAAAACCTATGTACTGATATGCCTCTGTAAGGGAATCAAGTGTGTCTAGACCGGCATAAACACGTCAGGGAAAATCAGCTCAACCCCATTATAAAAATGAATTTCAAAAACAAAACAAAAAACAGCGAAATTCTTACACAATTCCTTCAGGGGTTCTGATGAAACCTAGAATGACCCTATCTGCAAAGACAGCTGGATGAGACATAAGGCTGGACACTTGGGACTGAGAGGACTGGTGAGATTGGGAGAGAAAATGCAGACCCTTTAAAGTAGTAATGCATGCCACCATTCCATGGGTCCCAAATTTCCAGGTAGAAGGGAATATCACTACAGTTATAACATGTATGGGAAACCTAGAGAATGGACACCCTGTGATGGCGAAAGGTTTCTGAAAGTCTCCTACTTTTTCCTCTCCTTGTGCTACAGTTTGCCATTCCAACTACTTTACTATCAATCTCCCAACTTAGGAGAGTCATCCCCTATAACCTCCTGGTTCGCACAGTTTGCTAATTGTGCAGAGGATGAAAGGGAAGAGGGAGAACAAATCAGAGAGTAGATGTAGGCCTTTGGACGGACACATGTCACTCTAAATTCCCGTCAGGAAGAAGAATTAACCAAAGCCTCAGCCACCCACAGGGAACCAGTATAGCCACCCCTGGAACCAGTATAGATCCTGAAGCAAAATTGTGGATTTGCGGTCAGCTCCCAAAAATGGGATTTGAAAATTGGAGCTCAGGGGCAAAGCAAATCAAAAACCTGCAGAGTTATAAAGGACTACTCTCTTCCAAAAATCTGTTGAGGGAAGGCAAAAAAGCGGACTTGAAAATGAGGCAGAATTGCACAAAACATATATCAAGAGGTAAATTGGAATCGCCTTTAAAGCACAGGAAAGGCATCACAACTTTGAGAATGATGCACTTGGCCAAAAACAGCATATGAATTTTCTCCTGAATATATTCAGGAGAAAAGGCATAGGCCCTTTTTCGCCAATCATGCAAGCGCACAATGCAAATCCACACTACAAAGAATTGTCACTTCCCACCGGTCAAAAAGGACATCCGAAAATCTGTAAAAACCAGAAAGGCAAGATAGAGATAACAAGGGCATAAAGCAATATGATCCCAAGGGTCATGGAGGATTGTGATGACAAGCACACGGAGCATTGTGATGACAAGATTATGTATCATTTTGCTGTCAAAGGCATTGTGATGACAAGGTTCATGGAGCACTGTGATGACAAGCGTCATGGAGCATTGTGATTACAGGGTTCATGGAGCATTGGGATGACAACGGCATGGAGCATTTTGATGACAAGATTCCCGGATCATTGTGTTGTCAGGGTTCATGGAGCGTTGTGATGACAGTGGTCATGGAGCATTGTTATGACAGAGGTCATGGAGCATTGTGATGAGAACGTCATGGAGCATTGGGCTGAAAATGTTCATGGATTATTGTGATGACAGGGGTCAAGGAGCATTGTGATGACAAGGTACTGGAGCATTGTGATGAGAAGACCATGGAGCCATGTGATGACAAGTCTCATGGAGCATTCTGATGAAAAGGGTCATGGAGCATTGTGATTACAGGGGTCTTGGAGCATTGTTATGACAAGGGCATGGAACATTGGGATGAGAATGTCATGGAGCGTTCTGATGACATGCATCATGGAGCTTTGTGATGACAAGGGCATGGAACATTGTGATTACAGGGCTCTTGGAGCATTGTGATGACAAGGGCAGTGAACAATGGGATGAGAATGTCATGGAGCGTTCTGATGACATGCATCATGGAGCTTTGTGATGACAAGGGCATGGACCATTGTGATTACAGTGGTCTTGGAGCACTGTGAGGGAAAGGGCATGTAACATTGTGATGAAAAAGGCATGGAGCCTTGTCATGACAGGGTTCAAGGAGCATACTGATGACAAGTGTCAGGGACCATTGTGATGACAAGGGTATTGAGCACTGTGATGACAAATGTCATGGAGGATTGTGATTAGAAGACCATGGATACTTGTGATGACGAGCGTTATGGGGTGTTGTGATGATAGGTGTTATGGAATATTGTGATCACAAGGATTTGGAGCATTGTGATGACAGAGGTCATAGAGCATTTTGATTTCATTGTGATGACAATAGCATGAAGCATTATGATGATGCGCATTTGGTGCATTGTGATGACAGCGTTCATGGAGCATTGAGATGAAAAGGGGCATGGAGCATTATGATTACAGGAGTCTTGGATCATTGTGATGAAAAGGGCATGAACATTGGTCTGAAATGTTTCATGGATTATTGTGATGAGAGGGGGCAAGGAGCATTGTGATAACAATGGCACGGAACACTGTGATACATGGTTCATGGAGGATTGTAATGAGAAGCGCATGGAGCATTGTGAGAAGAATGGCATCGAGCATTGTGATGAAAAGCATCATGGATCCTGTGATGACAAGGGCTTGGAACAATGTGATGAGAGGTTTTTGGAGCATTGTGATGAAAATGGCATGGAGCATTGTGATGCCAATGGTCATGGCGCTTTGTGATGACAAAGGTCATGGAGCATTTTGAAGACAATTTCATGGTGCATTGTGATGAGAAGGGCAGGGAGTATTTTGATGACAGGGTCATGCAGCAATATGATGGAAAGTGTATTGGAACATTTTGATGACAGGGGTTATAGAATATTGTGATGTCAGGGGTCATGGAACTTTGTGATGATAAAGGGAGGTAGCATTGTGATGACAGGGGTCATGGGACATTGTGATTACAGTGGTGAGGGAGTATTGTGACAACTAGTGATGGAACAATGTGATATCTCTGGTGAGAGAGCATTTTGATGAGAAGTGTATGGAGCATTGTGATTACAAGGTTTATGGAGCATTGCAATGACAATTTTCTGGACCGTTGTGATGAAAAGCGAATGGCACATTGTGATGACAAGGGTCATGGAACATTTTTCAGACAAAGTCATGGAGCATTTTGATGACAATGGTCACGGAGCATTGTGATGAAAACGGAATGGGGCATGGTGATGAAAAAGGCATGGAGCCTTTTCGTGACAGGGTTCAAAGAGCATTCTGATGACAAGTGTCAGGGAGCATTGTGATGACAAGTGTACTGAGCATTGTGATGACAAATGTCATGGAGCACTGTGATGAAAAGGGCATGGAATTTTGTGATGACAGGCATCATGGAGCATTGTGATGACAAGTGTTATGGAACATTGGGATCACAAGGGTTTGGAGCATTGCGATGACTGGTCATGGATCATTTTGATTTCAAGGAGCATGGAGCATTGTGATGACAAGGGTATGAAGCAATGTGCTCTCAAGGTTCATGGAGGATTGTGATGACAATAGAAATGGAGTATTGTGATGACAAGCGCATAGAGCATTGTAATGACAAGGTCATGTAGCATTTTGCTGACAAAGCCATGGAGCACTGTGATGACAGGTGTCATTGAGCACTGTGATGACAAGCGTCATGGAGCATTGTGACTACTGGTATCATGGAGCATTGGGATGACAAGGCCATGGATCATTGTGATGAGAAGATCATGGAGTATTGTAAACACAGGTGTCAGGGAGCATTGTGATGACATATGTCATGGTCCATTGCAATGACAATGGCAGGGAGCATTGTGATGCCAAATGTAATGGAGGATTTTGATGACATATATAATTGAGCATTGTGAGGACTAGGGCTTGGAGCATTATGATGGCAAGGGCCATTGAGAATGTTCAGAACAAGGTCGAGAAGCATTGTGATGACAAGTTCCTGGAGCATTGTGATGAGAAATCCACAGAGACTTGTGATGACAAATCTCATGGAGCATAATGATGAAAAGGGGCATGGACCACTGTGATCACAGGGGTCTTGGAACATTGTGATGACATGGGCATGGAGCATTGTGAGGAGAAGGCCAAGGAGCATTCTGAAGACATGTGTCATTGAGCTTTGTGATGACAAGGGCATGGAGCATTGTGTTTAAAGGGGTCTTGGAGCATTGTGAAGAAAAGGGCATGGATCATTGTGATGAAAAAGGCATGGAGCCTTGTCATGACAGGGTTCAAGGAGCATAGAGACAACAAGTGTCAGGGAGCATTTTGTTGACAAGTGTATTGAGCATTGTGATGACGAAGGTCATGGAGCATTGTGATGAGAAGACCATGGATAATTGTGATGACGAGTGTCATGGGGCACTGTGATGACAAGTGTTATGGAATATTGTGATTACAAGGGATTGGAGCATTGTTATGCCAGAGGTCATGGAGCATTTTGATTTCATTGTGATGACAATAGCATGAAGCATTATGATGATGGGCATGGTGCATTGTGATGACAGGGTTCATGGATCATTGAGATGAAAAATGGGCATGGAGCATTGTGATTACAGGGGTCTTGGAGCATTGTGATGAGAAGGGTCATGGAGCCTTGTGATGACAAGGCCACGGAACATCGTGATGGCAGGTGTCATGGAGCATTTTTATGACAGGTGTAATGGAGCATTGTGACGGCAAGGGCATGGAGCATTGTGATGAGAAGGCAATGGAGCATTCTGATGACATGTGTCATGGAGCTTTGTGAGGACAAGGGCATGGAGCATTGTTATGCCAAGGGTCATGGATCTTTGTGATGACAAAGGTCATGGAGCATTTTGATGACAAGGGCGTTGTGCACTGTGATGAGAAGGACAGGGAGCATTGTGATGACAGGGTCAAGGAGCAATTTGATGAAAAGTGTCATGGAACATTTTGATGAGAAGGGTTATGGAACATTGTTATGTCAGGTGTCATGGAGCATTATGATGAAAAGGGTCATGAAGCATTTTGCTGACAGGGGTTATGGAGCATTGTGATGTCAGGGGTCATCAAACATTGTGATGATAATTGCATGTAGCATTGTGATGACAGGAGTCATGGAACATTGTGATAACAGGGGTGAGGGAGTATTGTGACGAATAGTGATGTAACATTGTGATATCTGTGGTGAGATAACATTTTGATGAGAAGTGCATGGAGCATTGTGATGACAAGGTTTATGGAGCATTCTGATGACAAGCTTGTGGAGCACTGTGATGACAAGCGCATGGTGCATTATGATGACATGTGTCATGTAGCATCGTGCTGACAAGCGCATGGAGCATTGTGATGACAAGGGTCACAGAGCATTGCGCTGAGAAAGGCATAGAGAATTGTGATGACAAGGATCAAAGAGCATTGTGATGAAAAGTTCATGGAGTATTGTGATGACAATGGTCATGGAGCATTGTGATGACAAGGGCATGGAGCATTGGTCTAGTAAGTTTCATGGATTATTGCGATGACTGTTGGAATGGTGCATTGTGGTGACTAGGGCATGGAGCATTGTGATGACCAGGTCATGCAGTATTGTGAAGAGAGTTGTCAGGGAGCATTGTGATGACATATGTAATGGCCCATTGTGATGACAATGACATGGAGCATTGTGATGCCAAGTGTCATGGAGGATTCTGATGACAAAGGTAATGGTGCATTGTGATGACAGTGGCTTGGAGCATTGAGATGACAAGTGTCAGGGAGCATTGTGCTGACAAGTGAATGGAGAATTTGATGACAAGGGTCATGGAATATTCTCATGATAAGCTTGTGGAGTTTTTTGCTGAAAGTGGCGTGGAGTATTGTGATGAAAACGGCATGGGGCATTGTGTTGAAAAAGGCATGGAGCCTTTTCGTGACAGGGTTAAAGGAGCATTCTGACGACAAGTGTCATGGAGCATTGTGATGACAAGTGTATTGAGAATTGTGATGACAAAGGTCGTGGAGCATTGTGATGAAAAATGCATGGGGTATTGTGATGACAGGCATCATGGAGCGTTGGGATGACAAGTGTTATGGAACATTGTGATCACAAGGGTTTGGAGCATTGTGATGACAGAGGTCATGGATCATTTTGATTTCAAGGAGCATGGAGCATTGTGATGACAAGGGCATGTAGCAATGTGATCCCAAGATTCATGGAGGATTGTGATGACAATGGTAATGGAGTATTGTGATGACAAGCGCATAGAGCATGGTAATGACAAAGTCATGTAGCATTTTGCTGACAAAGGCATGGAAGAGTGTGATCACAGGTGTCATGGAGCACAGTGGTGACCATCGTCACGGAGCATTGTGAATACAGGGGTCATGGAGCATTGGGATGACAAGGGAATGGAGCATTGTGATGACAGGTGTCATGGAGCACTGTGATGACAAGCGTCACGGAGCATTGTGAATAAAGGGGTCATGGAGCATTGGGATGCCAAGGGCATGGATCATTGTGATGACAAGGGTCATGGAGCATTGGGCTGCAAATGTTCATATAATGTTTTGATGACAGGGGTCATGGAGCATTGTCATGACAGAGGTCATTGAGAATTTTAATTTCATTGTGCTGACAATAGCCGGAAGCATTATGATGAAGGGAATGATGCATTGTGATGACAGGGTTCATGGAGCATTGAGATGAAAAGGGGCATGGAGCATTGTGATTACAGGGGTCTTGGAGCACTGTAATGACAAGGGCATGGAGCATTATGATGAGAAGGCCATCGAACATTCTGATGACATGTGTCATGGAGCTTTGTGATGACAAGGGCATGGAGCATTGTGATTACAGGTGTCTTGGAGCATTGTGATGACAAGTGTCATGGAGCCTTGTCATGACAAGGCCGTGGATCATTGTGATGACAGGGGTCATGGAGCATTGTTCTGACAAGGGTAATGGAGCATTGTGATGAGAAGGGCATGGAGCATTGAGATTACAAGGTTTATGGAACATTGCTATGACAACTTTGTGGACCGTTGTGATGAAAAGCACGTGGCACATTGTGATGACAAGGGTCATGGAGCAATTTTCTGACAAAGGCATGGAACCTTGTGATGACAAGGATCACGGAGCATTGTGATGAAAAGTTCATGGAGCATTGTGGTTACAAAGGTCACAAAGCCTTGTGATGACGTGGGCATGGACAATTGTGATGACAAATGTTATGAAGCATTGTGGTGACTGGAGTCATGGAGCACTGTGATGACAGGGGTCATGGAGTACTGTGATGACAAAGGCAAGGAGCATTGTGATGACAGGCGTCATGAAGCACTGTGATGACAAGCGTCACGGAGCATTGTGAATACAGGGGTCATGGAGCATTGGGATGACCAGGGCATGGAGCATTCTGATGACAGATATCATGGAGCACTCTGATGACAAGTGTCACGGAGCATTGTGAATACAGGCGTCATGGAGCACTGGGTTGACAAGGGCATGGATCATTGTGATGACAAGGGTCATGGAGCATTGGGCTGAAAATGTTCATGGAGTATTTTGATGACAGGTGTCATGGAGCATTGTGATGACAGAGGTCATGGAGAATTTTGATTTCATTTTGCGGACAATAGCCGGAAGCATTATGATGATGGGCATGGTGCATTGTTATGACAGGGTTCATGGAGCATTGAAATGGAAAGGGGCATGGAGCATTGTGATTACAGGTGTCTTGGAGCACTGTGATGCCAAGGGCATGGAGCATTTTGATGAGAAGGACATGGAACATTCTGATGGCATGTGTCATGGAGCTTTGTGATGACAAGGGCATAGAGCATTGTGATTACAGGGGTCTTGGAGCATTGTGATGACAAGTGTCATGGAGCCTTGTGATGACAAGGCCGTGGAATATTGTGATGGCAGGGGTCATGGAGCATTGTTATGACAGGGGTAATGGAGCATTGTGATGAGAAGGGCATGGAGCATTGTGATTACAAGGTTTATGGAGCATTACCATGACAAATTTGTGGACCGTTGTGATGAAAAGCACGTAGCACATTGTGATGACAAGGGTCATGGAGCATTTTTCTGACAAAGGCATGGAGCATTTTGATGACAAGGGTCACGGAGCATTGTGATGAACTGTTCATGGAGCATTGTGGTTACAAAGTCACAGAGCCTTGTGATGACGTGGGCATGGACCATTGTGATGACAACGTTATGAAGCATTGTGATGACTGGAGTCATGGAGCATTGTGATGACAGTGGTCATGGAGCATTGTGATGACAAGGGAAAGGAGCGTTGTGGTGACAGGGGCATGGAGCATTGTTCTGACAAATTTCATAGATTATTGTGATGAGAGTGCACATGGTGCATTTTGATGAAAAGGGCATGGATCATTGTGATGAGAAGGTCATGGAGTATTGTGAAGACAGGTGTCCGGGAGCATTGTGATGACATACGTCATTTTCCATTGCAATGACAAAGGCAGGGAACATTGTAATGCCAAAGGTAATGGAGGATTTTGATGACAAATATAATGGAGCATTGTGATGACTAGGGCTTGGAGCATTATGAAGACAAGGGCCATTGAGAATTTTCAGAACATGGTCGTGCAGCATTGTGATGACAAGGTCCTGGAGCATTGTGATGAGAAATCCATAGAGACTTGTGATGACAAATCTCATGGAGCATACTGATGAAAAGGGGCATGGACCATTGTGATTACAGGGGTGTTGGAACTTTGTGATGACATGGGCATGGAGCATTGTGAGGAGAAGTCCAAGGAGCATTCTGAAGACATGTTTCATTGAGCTTTGTGATGACAAGGGCATGGAGCATTGTGTTTAAAGGGGTCTTGGAGCATTGTGAGGAAAACGGCATGGATCATTGTGATGAAAAAGGCATGGAGCCTTGTCATGACAGGGTTCAAGGAGCATACAGACCACAAGTGTCAGGGAGCATTTTGATGACAAGTGTATTGAGCATTGTGATGACAAAGGTCATGGAGCATTGTGATGAGAAGACCATGGATAATTGTGATGATGAGTGTCATGGGGCACTGTGATGACAAGTGTTATGGAATATTGTGATCACAAGGTTTTGGAGCATTGTTATATCAGAGGTCATGGAGCATTTTGATTTCATTGTGATGACAATAGCATGAAGCATTATGATGATGGGCATGGTGCATTGTGATGACAGGGTTCATGGATCATTGAGATGAAAAGGGGCATAGAGCATTGTGATTACAGGGGTCTTGGAGCATTGTGATGAGAAGGGTCATGGAGCCTTGTGATGACAAGGCCACGGAACATCGTGATGGCAGGTGTCATGGAGCATTGTTATAACAGGGGTAATGGAGCATTGTGATGGCAAGCGCATAGAGCATTGTGATGAGAAGGCCATGGAGAATTCTGATGACATGTGTCATGGAGCTTTGTGATGACAAGGGCATGGAGCAATGTGATGAGAGTGTTCATGGAGCATTGTGATGAGAATGACATGGAGCACTGTGATGACAAGTGTCATGGATCTTTGTGATGTCAAAGGTCATGGAGCATTTTGATGACAAGTGCGTTGTGCATTGTGATGAGAAGTGCAGGGAGCATTGTGATGACAGGGTCATGGAGCAATTTGTTGAAAAGGGTCATGAAACATTTTGATGACAGGGGTTATGGAACACTCTGATGTCAGGGGTCATGGAGCATTTTGATGAAAAGTGCATGGATCATTGTGATAAAAAAGGCATGGAGCCTTGTCATGAAAGGATTCAAGGAGCATACAGACAACAAGTGTCAGGGAGCATATTGATGACAAGTGTATTGATCATTGTGATGACAAAGTTCATGGAGCATTGTGATGAGAAGACCATGGATAATTGGGATGACGAGCTTCATGGGGCATTGTGATGACAAGTATTATGGAATAATGTGATCACAAGGGTTTGCAGCATTGTTATGACAGAGGTCATGGAGCATTTTGATTTCTCTGTGATGACAATAGCATGAAGCATTATGATGATGGGCATGGTGCATTGTGATGACAGGGTTCATGGATCATTGAGATGAAAACGGGCATGGAGCATTGTGATTACAGGGGTCTTGGAGCATTGTGATGAGAAGGGTCATGGAGCCTTGTGATAACAAGGCCATGGAACATCGTGATATCAGGGTTCATGGAGCATTGTTATGACAGGGGTAATGGAGCATTGTGATGGCAAGGGCATGGAGCATTGTGATGAGAAGGCCATGCAGCATTCTGATAACTTGTGTCATGGAGGTTTGTGAAGACAAGGACATGGAGCAATGTAATGAGAACCTTCATGGAGCACTGTGATGACAATGACATGGAGCATTGTGATGACTGGGTCATGGAGCAATTTGATGAAAAGGGTCATGGAACAATTTGATGATAGGGGTTATGGAACATTGTGATGCCAGGGGTCATCGAACATTGTGATGATAAGTGCATGTAGCATTGTGATGACAGGAGTCATGGCACATTTTGATGACAGGGATGAGGGAATATTGTGACGAATAGGGATGTAACATTGTGATATCAGTGGTGACAGAGCATTTTGATGAGAAGTGCACAGAGCATTGTGATGACAAGGGTCAAAGAGCATTTTGAGGGAAAGTTCATGTAGCATTGTGGTTAAAAAGAACACAGAGACTGTTGATGACGAGGGCATGGACCATTGTGGTGACAAAGGTCATGAAGCATTGTGATAACTGGAGTCACGGAGCATTGTGATGACAGGGGTCATGGAGCATTGTGATAACAAGGGCTTGGAGCATTGTGATGACAAGGGCATTGAGCATTGGTCTAATAAGTTTCATGGATTATTGTGATGACAGTTGGAATTGCGCATTGTGATAACAAGGGCATGGAGCATTGAGATGACCAGGTCATGCAGTATTGTGAAGACAGGTGTCAGGGAGCATTGTGATGACATATGTAATGGCCCATTTTGATGACAATGACATGGAGCATTGTGATATCAAATGTCATGGAGGATTCTGATGATAAAGTAATAGAGCACTGTGATGGCAATGGCTTGGAGCATTGTTATCACAAATGTCAGGGAGCAATGTGCTGACAAGTGCATGGAGAATTGTGATGCCAAGGGTCATGGAGCATTCTCATGACAAGCTTGTGGAGTATTTTGATGACAGTGGCGTGGAGCATTGTGATGAAAACGGCATGGGGCCTTGTGATGAAAAAGGCATGGAGCCTTTTCGTGACAGGGTTCAAGGAGCATTCTGATGACAAGTGTCAGGGAGCATTGTGATGACAAGTGTATTGAGAATTGTGATGACAAAGGTCATGGAGCATTGTGATGAAAAGTGCATGGAGCATTGTGATGACAGGCATCATGGAGCGTTGTGGTGACAAGTATTATGGAACATTTTGATCACAAGGGTTTGGAGCATTGTGATGACAGAAGTCACGGATCATTTTGATTTCAAGGAGCATGGAACATTGTAATTACAATGGCATGAAGCAATGTGAATCAAGTTTAATGGAGGATTGTGATGACAATGGTAATGCAGTATTGTGATGACAAGTGCATAGAGCATTGTAATGACAAGGTCATGTAGCATTTTGCTGACAAAGTCATGGAGCATTGTGATGATATGTGTCATGGAGCACTGTGATGACAAGCGTCACGGAGCTTTGTGAATACAGGGGTCATGGAGCATTGCGATGACAAGGGCATGGATCATTGTGATGACAAGGGTCATGGAGCATTGGGCTGAAAATATTCATGGAGTATTGTGATGACAGAGGTCATGGAGAATTTTAATTTCATTGTGCTGACAATAGCCAGAAGCATTATGATGATGGGCATGGTGCATTGTTATGACAGGGTTCATGGAGCATTGAGATGAAAAGGGGCATGGAGCATTGTGATTACAGGGGTCTTGGAGCACTGTGATGACAAGGGCATGGAGCATTTTGATGAGAAGGACATGGAACATTCTGATGGTATGTGTTATGGAGCTTTGTGATGACAAGGGCATGGAGCATTGTGATTACAGGGGTCTTGGAGCATTGTGATGACAAGTGTCATGGAGCCTTGTGATGACAAGGCCGTGGAATATTGTGATGGCAGGCGTCATGGAGCATTGTTATGACAGGGGTAATGGAGCATTGTGATGAGAAGGGCATGGAGCATTGTGATTACAAGGTTTATGGAGCATTACCATGACAAATTTGTGGACCGTTGTGATGAAAAGCGCATAGCACATTGTGATGACAAGGGTCATGGAGCATTTTTCTGACAAACGCATGGAGCATTTTGATGACAAGGGTCACGGAGCATTGTGATGAAAAGTTCATGGAGCATTGTGGTTATAAATGTCACAGAGCCTTGTGATGACGCGGGCATGGACCACTGTGATGACAAATGTTATGAAACATTGTGATGACTGGAGTCAAGGAGCATTGTGATGACAGGGGTCATGGAGTACTATGATGACAAGGGCATGGAGCATTTTGATGACAAGGGCACAGAGCATTTTGATGACAGGGGCATGGGTCATTGTTCTGACAAGTTTCTTAGATTATTGTGATGACAGGGGACATGGTGCATTGTGATGACAAGGGCATGGATCATTGTGATGAGAAGGTCATGGAGTATTGTGAAGATAGGTGTCAGGGAGCATTGTGATGACATATGTCATGGTCCAATGCGATGACAAAGGCAGGGAGCATTGTGATGCCAAATGTAATGGAGGATTGTGATGACAAATATAATGGAGCATTGTGAGGACTAGGGCTTGGAGCATTATGATGACAAGGGCCATTGAGAATTTTCAGGACAATGTCGTGAAGCATTGTGATGATAAGGTCCTGGAGCATTGTGATGAGAAAACCATGGTGCACTGTGATGACAAATCTCTTGGAGCATACTGATAAAAAGGGACATGGACCATTATGATTACAGGGGTCTTGGAACATTGTGATGACATGGGTATGGAGCATTGTGAGGAGAAGGCGCAGGAGCATTCTGAAGGTATGCGTCATTGAGCTTTGTGATGACAAGGGCATGGAACATTGTGATTACAGGGTTCTAGGAGCATTGTGATGAAAAGGGCATGGATCATTGTGATGAAAAAGGCATGGAGCTTTGTCATGACAGGGTTCAAGGAGCATACTGACGACAAGTGTCAGGGAGCATTTTGATGACAAGTGTATTGAGCATTGTGATGAGAAAGGTCATGGAGCATTGTGATGAGAAGACCATGGATAATTGTGGTGACGAGCGTCATGGGGCATTGTGATGACAAGTGTTATGGAATAATGTGATCACAAGTGTTTGGATCATTGTTATGACAGAGGTCATGAAGAATTTTGATTTCGTTGTGCTGACAATAGCATGAAGCATTATGATGATGGGCATGAGGCATTGTGATGACAGGGTTCATGGAGCATTGTGTTGAAAAGGGGCATGGATCATTGTGATTACAGGGGTCTTGGATCATTTTGGAGACAAGTGTCATGGACCCTTGTGATGACAAGGCCATGGAACATTGTGATTGCAGGGGTCATTGATCATTGTTATGACAGGGGTAATGGAGCATTGTGATGGCATGGGAAAGGAACACTGTGATGAGAAGACCATGGAACATTCTGATGACATGTGTCATGGAGCTATGTGATGACATGGGCATGAAGCAATGTGATGAGAGCGTTCATGGTGCATTGTGATGACAATGACTTGGAGCATTGTTATGCCAAGGGTCATAGATCTTTGTGATGACAAAGGTCATGGTGCATTTTGATGACAAGGGCGTTTTGCATTGTGATGAGAAGGGCAGGAGGCATTGTGATGACAGGGTCATGGAGCAATTTGATGAAAAAGGTCATGGAATATTTTGATGACAGGGGTTATGGAACATTGTGATGTCACGGGTTATGGAGCATTTTGATGAAAATTTTCATGGAGTATTTTGATGACAGGGGTTATGTAACATTGTGATGACAGTGCTCATCGAACATTGTGATGATAATGCATGTAGCATTGTGATGACAGGAGTCATGGAACATTGTGATGACAGGGGTGATGGAGTATTGTGACGAATAGTGATGTAATATTGTGATATCAGTTGGAGAGAGAATTGTGATGAGAAGCGCATGGAGCATTGTGATGACAAGGTTTATGGAGCATTGTGACGACAAGATTGTGGAGCACTGTGATGACAAGCGCATGGAGCATTGTGGTGACATGTGTCATGGAGCATTGTGCTGACAAGCGCATGGAGCATTGTGATGACAATGGTCATGGAGCATTGTGCTGAGAAAAGCATAGAGCATTGCGATGACAAGGGCCAAAGAGCATTGTGGTGAAAAGTTCATGGAGCATTGTGGTTAAAAATGTCACAGAGACTGTTGATGATGAGGGCATGGACCATTGTGATGACAAAGGTCATGAAGCATTTTGATGACTGTAGTCACGGAATATTTTGATGACAGGGTTCATGGAGCATTGTGATAAGAAGGGCATGGAGCATTGTGATGACAAGGGCATGGAGCATTGGTCTAATAAGTTTCATGGATTATTCGATGAGAGTTGGAATGGCGATTTGTGATGACAAGGGCATGGAGAATTTTGATGACCAGGTCATGCAGTATTGTGAAGAGAGGTGTCATGGCGCATTGTGATGACATATGTAATGGCCCATTGTGATGACAATGGCATGGAGCATTGTGATGCCAATTTTCATGGAGGATTGTGATGACAAAGGTAATGGAGCATTGTGATGACAATGGCTTGGAGCATTGTGATGACAAGGGTCAGGGAGCATTTTGCTGACAATTGCATGGAGAATTATGATGACAAGGGTCATGGAACATTCTGATGACAAGCTTGTGGAGTATTTTGATGACAATGACATCGATCAGTTTGATGAAAACGGCATGGGTCCTTGTGATGAAAATATCATGGAGCCTTTGGTGACAGGGTTCAAGGAGCATTGTGACGACAAATGTCAGGGAGCATTGTGATGACAAGTGTATTGAGAATTGTGATGACAAAGGTCATGGTGCATTTTGATGAAAAGGGCATGGAGTATTGTGATGACAGGCATCATGGAGCGTTGTGATGACAAGTGTTAAGGAACATTGTGATCACAAGGTTTTGGAGCATTGTGATGAGAGAGGTCATGGATCATTTTGATTTCAAGGAGCATGGAGCATTGTGATGACAAAGGCATGAAGCAATGTGATCAAAAGTTTCATAAAGGATTGTGATGACAATGGTAATGGAGTATTGTGATGAGAAGCACATAGAGCATTGTAATGACAAGGTCATGTAGCATTTTGCTGACAAAGTCATGGAGCATAGTGATGACAGGTGTCATGGAGAACTCTGATGACAAGCGTCACGGAGCATTGTGAATACAGGGGTCATGGAGCACTTGGATGAGAAGGGCATGGATCATTGTGATGACAAGTGTCATGGAGCATTGTGATGAAAATGTTCATGGAGTATTGTGATGCTTTGGGTCATGGAGCATTGTGATGTCAGAGGTCATAGAGAATTTTGATTTCATTATGCTGACAATAGCCAGAAGCATTATGATGTTTGGCATGATGCACTGTGATGTCAGGGTTCATGGACCATTGATAGGAAAAGGGGCATGGAGCACTGTGATTATAGGGGTCTGGGAGCATTGTGATGACAAGGGCATGGAGCATTTTGATGAGAAGGCCATGGAATATTCTGATGACATGTGTCATGGAGCTTTGTGATGACAAGGGCATGGAGCATTTTGATTACAGGGGTCTTGGAGCATTGTGATTAAAAGTGTCATGGAGCCTTGTGATGACAAGGCCGTGGAACATTTTGATGGCAGTGGTCATGGAGCATTGTTATGACAGGTGTAATGGAGCATTGTGATGAGAAGGGCATGGAGCATTGTGATTACAAATTTTATGGAGCATTGCAATGACAAATTTCTGGACCGTTGGGATGAAATGTGCGTGGCCCATTGTGATGAAAAGGGTCATGGCGCATTTTTCTGACAAAGGCATGGAGCATTGTGATGACAAGGGACACGGAGCATTGTGATGAAAAGTTCATGGGGCATTGTGGTTACAAAGGTAACAGATCCTTGTGATGACGCGGGCATTGACCATTGTGATGACAAATGTTATGAAGAATTGTGATGACTGGAGTCACGGAGCATTTTGATGACAGGGGTCATGGAGCATTGTGATGAGAAGGGCATGGAGCATTGTGATAAGAAAGGCATAGAGCATTGTGATGACAAGGGTCAAAGAGCATTATGATGAAATGTTCATGGAGCATTGTGGTTAAATTGGTCACAGACAGTGTTGATGATGACAGCATGGACCATTGTGATGACAAAGGTCATGGAGCATTGTGATGACTGGAGTCACGGAGCATTGTGATGACAGGGGTCATGGAACATTGTGATAACAAGGGCATGGAGCATTGTGATGACAAGTGCATGGAACATTGTTCTAATAAGTTCCATGGAGTATTTTGATGACAGTTGGAATGGCGCATTGTGATGACAAGGGCATGGATCATTGTGATGACCAGGTCTTGCAGTATTGTGAAGAGAGGTCTCAGGGAGCACTGTGAAGACATATGTAATGACCCATTGTGATGACAATGGCTTGGAGCATTGTGATGACAAGGGTCAGGGAGCATTGTGCTGACAAGTGCATGGAGAATTGTGATAACAAGGGTCATGGAGCATTCTGATGACAAGCTTGTGGAGTATTTTGATGAAAATGGCATGGAGCATTGTTATGAAAATGGAATGGCACATAGTGATGAAAAAGGCATGGAGCCTTTTCGTGACATGGTTCAAGGAGCAGTCTGACGACAAGTGTCAGGGAGCATTGTGATGACAAGTGTATTGAGAATTGTGATGACAAAGGTCATGGAGCATTTTGATGAAAAGGGCATGGAGTATTGTGATGACAGGCATCATGGAGCGTTGTGATGACAAGCATTAGGTAACATTGTGATCACAAGGTTTTGGAGCATTTTGATGAGAGAGGTCATGGATCGTTTTGATTTCAAGGAGCATGGAGCATTGTGATGACAAAGGCATGAAGCAATGTGATCAAAAGGTTTAATTAGGATTGTGATGACAATGGTAATGGAGTATTGTGATGACAAGCACATAGAGCATTGTAATGACAAGGTCATGTAGCATTTTGCTGACAAAGGCATGAAGCATTGTGATGACAGGTGTCATGGAGCACTGTTATGACAAGCGTCACAGAGCATTGTGAATACAGGGGTCATGGAGCATTGGGATGACAAGGGCATGGATCATTGTGATGACAAGTGTCATGGAGCTGTGGGCTGAAAATGTTCATGGAGCATTTTGATTACAGGGGTCTTGGAGCATTGTGATGACAAGGGTCATGGAGCCTTGTGATGACAAGGCCGTGGAACATTGTGATGGCAGGGGTAATGGAGCATTGTTATGACAGAAGTAATGGAGCATTGTGATGAGAAGGGCATTGAACATTGGTCTGAAATATTTCATGGTTTATTGTGATGACAAGGGCAGGGTATACTGTGATACATTGGTCAAGGGGGATTGTAATGACAAGGGCATGGAGCATTGTGATGAGAAGGGCATCGAGCATTGTGATGACAAGTGTCATGGAGCTTTGTGATGACAAGGGCATGGAGCAATGTGATGAGAGGGTTCATGGAGCATTATGATGACAATGACATGGATTATTGTGATGCCGTGGGTCATGGAGCTTTGTGATGGCAAATGTCATGGAGCATTTTGATGACAAGTGTGTGGTGCATTGTGATGAGAAGGGCAGGGAGCATTTTGATGACAGGGTCATGCAGTAATTTGCTGAAAAGTGTATTGGAACATTTTGATGACAGGGGTTATAGAGCATTGTGATGCCAGGGGTCATGGAGCTTTGGGATGAAATGAATCATGGAGCATATTGATGACAGGGGTTATGGAACATTGTGATGTCAGGGGTCATGGAACATTGTGCTGATAAGGGGATGTAGAATTGTGATGACAGGGGCCATGGAATATTGTGATAACAGGGGTGAGGGAGGATTGTGATGAAAAGGGCATGGATAATTGTGAAGAAATAGGCAAGGAGCCTTGTCATGACTGGGTTCAAGGAGCATACAGACAACAAGTGTCAGGGAGCATTTTGATGACAAGTGTATTGAGCATTGTGATGACAAAGGACATGGAGCATTGTGATGAGAAAACCATGGATAATTGTAATGACGAGCCTCATGGGGCATTGTGATGAAAACGGTATGGGGCTTTGTGATGAAAAAGGAATGGAGACTTTTTGTGACAGGGTTCAAGGAACATTCTGATGACAAGTGTCAGGGAGCATTGTCATGACATGTATATTGAGAATTGTGATGAAAAAGGTAATGGAGCATTGTGTTTTAAAGGGCATGGAGTATTGTGATGACAGGCATCATGGAGCATTGTGATGAAAAGTGTTATGGATCACTGTGATCACAAGGTTTTGGAGCATTGTGATGACAGAGGTCATGGATCATTTTGATTTCAAGGAGTATGGAGCATTGTGATGACAAAGGAATGAAGCAATGTGATCCCAAGGTTCATGGAGGATTGTGATGACAATGGAAATGGAGTATTGTGATGACAAACGCACAAAGCATTGTAATGACATTGTCACGGAGCATTTTGCTGACAAAGGCATGGAGCATTGTGAGGACATGTGTCATGGAGCACTGTGATGACAAGCGTCACGGAGCAGTGTGAATACAGGGGTCATGGAGCATTGGGATGATAAGGGCATGGATCATTGTGATAACAATAGTCCCGGATCATTGTGTTATGAGGTGTCATGGAGTGTTGTGATGACAGTGGTCATGGAGCATTGTGATGATATTGGCCATGGAGCATTGTAATTAGTAGGCCGTGGAGCATTGGGCTGAAAATTTGCATGGAGTATTGTGATGATAGGGGTCCTGGAGCATTGTGATGACAAGGAAATGGAGCATGGTGATGACAAGGTCCTGGAGCATTGTGATGAGAAGACCATGGAGACTTGTGATGACAAGTCTCATGGAGCATTCTGATGAAAAGGGGCATGGAGCACTGTGATTACAGGAGTCTTGGAGCATTGTGATGACTAGGACATGGAGCATTGTGATGAGAAGGCCATGGAGCATTCTGATGACATGTTTCCTGGAGTTTTGTGATGACAAGGGCATGGAGCACTGTGATTACAGGTATCTTGGAGCATTGTGATGAAAAGGGCATGGATCATTGTGATGAAAAAGGCATGGAGCCTTGTCATGACAGGGTTCAAAGAGCATACTGACATCAAGTGTCAGGGAGCATTGTGATGACAATTGTATTGAGCACTGTGATGACAAAGATCATGGAGCATTGTGATGAGAAGACCATGGATAATTGTGATGATGAGCGTCATGGGGTGTTGTGATGATAAGTGTTATGCAAAATTGTGATCACAAGGGTTTGGAGCATTCTGATGACAGAGGACATGCAGAATATTGATTTCATTGTGATGACAATTGCCTGAAGCATTATGATGATGGGCATGGTGCATTGTGATGACAGGGTTCATGGGGCATTGAGATGAAATGTGGCATGGAACATTGTGATTACAAGGGTCTTGGAGCATTGTGCTGACAAGGGCATGGAACATTGTGTTGAGAAGGCCATGGATCATTCTGATGATATGCGTCATGGAGCTTTGTGATGACAAGGGCATGGAGCATTGTGATTTCAGGGGTCTTGAGCATTGTGATGAGGAGTGTCACGGAACCTTGTGATGACTAGGCCGTGGAACATTGTGATGGCAGGGGTCATGGTGCATTGTTATGACAGGAGTAATGGAGCATTGTGATGAGAAGGGTATGGAACATTGGTCTGAAATGTTTCATGGATTATTGTGAGGAGAGTGGGCATGGAGCATTGTGATGACAAGGGCACGGAACACTGTGATACATTTGTCATGCAGGACTGTAATGACAAGGGCATGGAGCATTGTGATGAGAAAGGCATCGAGCATTGTGATGACAATTGTCATGGAGCTTTTTGATGACAAGTGCATTGAGCAAAGTTATGAGAGTGTTCATGGAGCATTGTGATGACAATGACATGGAGCATTGTGATGCCAAGGGTCATGGAGATTTGTGATGACAAGTCATGGAGCATTTTCATGACAAGGGCATGGTGCATTGTAATGAGAAGTGCAGGGTGCATTTTGATGACCGGGTCATGCAGCAATTTGATAAAAAATGTAATGGAACATTTTGATGGCAGGGGTTATAGAACATTGTAATGTCAGGGGACTTGGAGCTTTGGGATGGAAAGGGTCATGGAGCATTTTGATGACAGGGGTTATGGAACATTGTGATGGCCGGGGTCATGGAACTTTGTGATGATAAGGGGATGTAGCATTGTGATGACAGTGTCATGGAACATTGTGATCACAGGGGTGAGGGAATATTGTGATGACTAGTGATGTAACACTGTGATATCTCTGGTGAGAGAGCATTTTGATGAGAAGGGCATGGAGCATTGTGATTTCAAAGTTTATAGAGCATTGCAATGCCAAGGTTGTGGACGGTTCTGATGAAATGTGCGTGGCACATTGTGAAGACAATGGTCATGGAGCATTGTTCTGACAAAGACAGGCAGCATTGTGATGACAAGGGTCACAGAGAATTGTGATGAAAAGTTAAAGGAGCATTGTGGTTACAAAGGTCACAGAGCCTTGTGATGACGCGCGCATGGACCATTGTGATGACAAACGTTATGAAGCATTGTGATGACTGGAGTCACGGAGCATTGTGATGACAGGGGTCATGGAGCATTGTGATGGCATGTGTCATGGAGCATTGTGCTGACAAGCGCATGTAGCATAGTAATGACAAGGGTCATGGAGCATTGTGCAGAGAAAGGCATAGATCATTGTGATGACAAGGGTGAAAGAGCACTGTGATCAAAATTTCATGGAGCATTGTGGTTAAAAAGGTCACAGAGACTATTGATGACAAGGGCATGGACCATTGTGATGACAAAGCTCATGAAGCATTGGGATGACTGGAGTCACGGAGCATTGTGATGAGAGGGGCATTGGAACACTGTGATAACAAGGGCATGGAGCACTGTGATGACAAAGGCATGGAACATTGGTCTAATATGTTTCATAGATTACTGTGATGACAGTTGGTATGGCGCATTGTGATGACAAGGGCATGGAGCATTGTGATGACCAGGTCATGCAGTATAGTGAAGACAGTTGTCAGGGAGCATTGTGATGACATATGTAATGGCCCATTGTGATGACAATGGCATGGAGCATTGTGATGCCAAGTGTCATGGAGGATTCTGATGACAAAGGTAATGGAGCATTGTGATGACCATGGCTTGGAGCATTGTGATGACAAGGGTCAGGGTGCATTGTGCTGACAAGTGCATGAAGAATTGTGATGACAAGGGTCATGAAGCATTCTGATGACAAGCTTGTGGAGTATTTTGATTACAATGGCATGGAGCATTTTGATAAAAATTGCATGGGGCTTTGTGATGAAAAAGGCATGGAACCTTTTTGTGACAGTGTTCAAGGAGCATTCTGACGACAAGTGTCAGGGAGCATTGTGATGACAAGTGTATTGAGAATTGTGATGACAAAGGTCATGGAGCATTGTGATGACAAGGGCATGGTGCATTGTGATGTGAAGGGCAGGGAGCGTTTTGATGACCGGGTCATGCAGCAATTTGATGAAAAGTGGAATGGAACATTTTGATGGCAGGTTTTATAGAACATTGTGATGTCAAGGGTCTTGGAGCTTTGGGATGAAAAGGGTCATGGAGCATTTTGATGACACGGGTTATGGAATATTGTGATGTCAGCGGTCATGGAACATTGTGATGATAAGGGGATGTAGCACTGTGATGACAGTGTCTTGGAACATTGTGATTACAGGGGTGAGGGAGTATTGTGATGACTAGTGATGGAACACTGTGATATCTCTGGTGAGAGAGCATTTTGATGAGAAGTGCATGGAGCATTGTGATTAAAAGATTTATGGAGCATTGCAATGACAAAGTTGTGGACCGTTGTGATGAAATGTGTGTGGCACATTGTGATGATAATGGTCATGGTGCATTGTTCTCACAAAGACATGGAGCCTTGTGATGACAAGGGTCACAGAGAATTGTGATGAAAAGTTCATGGAGCATTGTGGTTACAAAGGTCATTGAGCCCTGTGATGACGCGGACATGGACCATTGTGATGACAAACGTTATGAATCATTGTGATGAGTGGGGTCATGGAGCATTGTGATGACAAGGGCATGGAGCATTGTGATGAGAGTGGCATGGAGCATTGGTTTGACAAGTTTCATAGATTATTGTGATGACAGTGGGCATGAAGCATTGTGATGAGAAGGTCATGGAGTATTGTGAAGACAGGTGTCAGGGAGCATTGTGATGACATATGTCAGGGTCCATTGCGATGACAATGGCATGGAGCATTGTGATGCCAAATGTAATGGAGGATTGTGATGACAAATATAATGGAGCATTGTGATGACTAGGGCTTGGAGCTTTATGATGACAAGGGCCATTGAAAATTTTCATGACAACGTCGTGAAGCATTGTGATGACAAGGTCCTGGAGCATTGTGATGACAAAACCATGGAGCCTTGTGATGACAAGTCTCATGGAGCATACTGATGGAAAGGGGCATGGAGCATTGTGATTACAGGGATCTTGGAACATTGTGATGACAAGAGCATGGAGCATTTTGAGGAGAAGACCAAGGGGCATTCTCATGGCATGTGTCATTGAGATTTGTGATGACAAGGGCATGGAGCATTGTGATTACATGGGTCTTGGAGCATTGTGATGAAAAGGGCATGGATCATTGTGATGAAAAAGGCATGGAGCCTTGTCATGACAGTGTTCAAGGAGCATACAGACAACAAGTGTCAGGGAGCATTTTGATGACAAGTGTATTGAGCATTGTGATGACAAAGGTCATGTAGCATTGTGATGAGAAGACCATGGATAATCGTGATGACGAGCGTCAAGGGGCATTGTGATGACAAGTGTTATGGAATATTGTATTCACAAGGGTTTGTAGCATTGCTATGACAGAGGTCATGGAGCACTTTGATTTCACTGTGATGACAATAGCATGAAGCATTATGATTATGTGCATGGTGCATTGTGATGAGAGGGTTCAGGGATCATTGAAATGAAAAGGGGCATAGAGCATTGTGATTACAGGGTTCTTGGAGCATTGTGAAGAGAAGGGTGATGGAGCGTTGTGATGACAAGGCCATGGAATATCGTGATGGCAGGGGTCATGGAGCAATGTTATGACAGTGGTAATGGAGCATTGTGATGGCAAGGGCATGGAACATTGTGGTGAGAAGGCCATGGAGCATTCTGATGACATGTGTCATGGAGCTTTGTGATGACAAGGGAATGGAGCCATGTGATGAGAGCCTTCATGGAGCATTGTGATGACAATGACTAGGAGCATTGTGATGCCAAGGGTCATGGATCTTTGTGATGACAAAGGTCATGGAGCATTTTGATGGCAAGGGCGTTGTGCATTGTGATGAGAAGGCCAGGGAGCATTGTGATGACAGGCTCATGGAGCAATTGGATGAAACGTGTCATGGAACATTGTGATGACAGGAGTTATGGAACATTGTGATGTCAGGGTTCTTGGAGCATTTTGATGAAAAGGGTCATGGAGCATTTTGATGACAGGTGTTACGGAACATTGTGATGTCATGGGTCATCGAACATTGTGATGATAAGTGCATGTAGCATTGTGGTGACAGGAGTCATGGAACATTGTGATGACAGGGATGAGGGCGTACTGTGACAAATAAGGATGTGGCATTGTGATATCAGTGGTGAGAGAGCATTTTGATGAGAAGTGCATGGAGCATTGTGATGACAAGTTTTATGGAGCATTGTGATGACAAGATGGTGGAGCACTGTGATGACAAGCGCAAGATGCATTGTGATGACATGTGTCATGGAGCATTGTGCTGACAAGCGCATGGAGCATTGTGATGACAAGGGTCATGGAGAATTTTGCTGAGAAAGGCATAGAGAATTATGATGACAAGGGTCAAAGAGCATTGTGATCAAATGTTCAAGGAGCATTGTTGTTAAAAAGATCACAGAGACTGTTGATGATGAGGGCATGTATCATTGTGATGACAAAGGTCATGGAGCATTGTGATGACTGGAGTCACGGAGCATTGTGATGACAGGGGTCATGGAGCATTGTGATAACAAGGGCATGGAGCATTGTGATGTCCACGTCATGCAGTATTGTGAAGACAGGCGTCAGGGAGCATTGTGATGACGTATGTAATGGCCCATTGTGATGAAAATGGCATGGAACATTGTGATGCCAAGTGTCATGGAGGATTCTGATGACAAAGGTAATGGAGCATTGTGACGACAATGGTTTGGACCATTGTGATGACAAGGGTCAGAGAGCATTGTGCTGACAAGTGCATGGAGAATTGTGATGACAAGTGTCATGAAACATTCTGATGACAAGCTTGTGGGGTATTTTGATGACAATGGCATGGAGCATTGTGATGAAAACGGCATGGGGCATTGTGATGGAAAAGGCATGGAGCCTTTTCATGACAGGGTTCAAGGAGCATTGTGATGACAAGTGTCACTGACCATTGTGATGACAAGTGTATAGAGAATTGTGATGACAAAGGTCATGGAGCATTGTGATGAAAAGGGCATGGAGTATTGTGATGACAAGCATCATGGAGCGTTGTCATGACAAGTGTTATGGAACATTGTGATCACAAGGTCTTGGAGCATTGTGATGACAGAGGTCATGGATCATTTTGATTTCAAGGAGCATGGAGCATTGTGATGACAAAGAAATGAAGCAATGTGATCCCAAGGTTCATGGAGGATTGTGATGACAATGGTAATGGTGTATTGTGATGACAAGCACATAGAGCATTGTAATGACAAGGTCATGTAGCATTTTGCTGACAAAGGTATGGAGCATTGTGATGACAGGTGTCATGGAGCACTGTGATGACATGCGTCATGGAGCATTGTGAATACAGAGGTTATGGAGCATTGGGATGACAAGGGCATGGATCATTTTGATGACAAGTATCATGGAGCATTGGGATGACTAGGGAATGGAGCATTGTGATGACAAGAGTCCCGGATCATTGTGTTGTCAGGTGTCATGGAGTGTTGTGATGACAGTGGTCATGGAGAATTGTGATGATATTGGTCATGGAGCATTGTGATGAGAAGGGAATGGAGCATGGTGATAACAAAGTTATGGAGCATTGTGATGAGAAGACCATGGAGACTTCTGATGAGAAGTCTCATGGAGCATTCTCTTGAAAAGGGGCATGGAGCATTGTGATTACAGGGGTCTTGGAGCATTGTGATGACAAGGGCATGGATCATGGTGATGAGAAGGCCATGGAGCATTCTGATGACATGCGTCATGGAGCTTTGTGATGAGAAGGGCATGGAGCATTGTGATTACAGGGGTCCTGAGCATTGTTATGAAAAGGGCATGGAACATTCTGATGAAAAAAGCATGCAGCCTTGTCATGACAGGGTTCAAGGAGCATACTGACGATAAGTGTCAGGGATCATTGTGATGACAAGTGTACTGAGCATTGTGATGACAAAGATCATGGAACATTGTGATGACAAGTCATGGAGCATTGTGATGACAAGGGCATGGAGCATTGTGATGACAGGGAAATGGAGCATTGTTATGACAGGGGCATGGAGAATTGGTCTGACAATTTTCATAGTTTATTGTGATGACATTGGACATAGTGCATTGTGATGACAATGGCATGGAGCATTGTGAAGAGAAGGTCATGGAGTATTGTGAAGACAGGTGTCAGGGAGTATTGTGATGACATATGTCATGGTCCATTGCGATGACAATGGCAGGGTTTATTGTGATGCCAAATGTAATGGAGGATTGTGATGACAAATATAATGGACTATTGTGATGACTAGGGCTTGGAGAATTATGATGACAAGGGCCATTGAGAATTTTCATGACAAGGTCGTGAAGCATTGTGATGAGAAATCCATGGAGGTTTGTGATGACAAGTCTCATGGAGCATACTGATGAAAAGGGGCATGGAGCATTGTGATTACAGGGGTCTTGCCACATTGTGATGACAAGGGCATGGAGCATTGTGAGCAGAGGGCCAAGGAGCATTCTGATGACATGTGTCATTGAGCTATGTGATGACAAGGGCATGGAACATTGTGATTACAGGGGCCTTGAAGCATTGTGATGAAAAGGGCAAGGATCATTGTGATGAAAAAGGCATGGAGCTTTGTCATGACAGGTTTCAAGGAGCATACAGAAAACTATGTCAGGGAGAATTTTGATGACAAGTGTATTGAACATTGTGATGACAAAGGTCATGGAACATTGTGATGAGAAGACCATAGATAATTGTGATGACGAGCCTCATGGGGCACTGTGATGACAAGTGTTATGGAATATTGTGATCACAAGGGTTTGGAGCATTGTCATGACAGAGGTCATGGAGCATTTTGATTTCATTGTGATGACAATAGCATGAAGCATTATGATGATGGGCATGGTGCATTGTGATGACAGGGTTCATGGATCATTGAAATGAAAAGGGGCATAGAGCATTGTGATTACAGTGTTCTTGGAGCATTGTGATGAGAAGGGTGATGGAGCCTTGTGATGACAAGGCCATGGAATATCATGATGGCAGGGGTCATGGAGCATTGTTATGAGAGGGGAAATGGAACATTGTGATGGAAAGGGCATGGAGCATTGTGATGAGAAGGCCATGGAGCATTCTGATGACATGTGTCATGGAGCTTTGTGAATATAAGTGCATGGAGCAATGTGATGAGAGTGTTCATGGAGCAATGTGATGACAATGACATGGAGCATTGTGATGAGAAGGCCATGAAGCATTCTGATGACATGCGTCATGGAGCTTTTTGATGACAAGGGCATGGATAATTGTGATTACAGTGATCTTGGAGCATTGTGATGAAAAGGGCACGGATTATTGTGATGAAAAAGGCATGGAGCCTTGTCATGACAGGGTTCACGGAGCATACTGACGACAAGTGTCAGGGAGCATTGTGATGACAAGTGTATAGAGCATTGTGATGACAAAGATCATGGAGCATGGTGATGAGAAGGCCATGGATAATTGTGATGATGAGCGTCATGGGGTGTTGTGATGATAAGTGTTATGGAACATTGTGATCACATGTGTTTGGAGCATTATGATGACAGAGGTCATGGAGAATATTGATTTCATTGTGATGACAATAGCCTGAAGCATTATGATGATGGGCATGGTGCATTGTGATGACAGGGTTCATGGAGCATTGAGATGAAAAGGGGCATGGAGCATTGTGTTTACAGGGGTCTTGGAGCATTGTGATGACAAGGGCATGGAGCATTGTGATGAGAAGGCCATGGAACATTCTGATGACATGCGTCATGGAGCTTTGTGATGACAAGGGCATGGAGCATTGTGATTACAGGGGCCTTCAGCATTGTGATGACAAGTGTCATGGAGCCTTGTGATGACTAGGCCGTGGATCATTGTGATGCCAGGGGTCATGGTGCATTGTTATGACAGAGGTAATGGAGCATTGTGATGAGAAGGACATGGAACATTGGTCTGAAATGTTTCATGGATTATTGTGATGAGAGTGGGCATGGAACATTGTGATGACAAGGGTAAGGAACACTATGATACATGGGTCATGCAGGATTGTAATGACAAGGGCATGGAGCATTGTGATGAGAAGGGCATCGAGCATTGTGATGACAAGTGTCATGGAGCATTTTGATGACAAGGGCATGGTGCATTGTGATGTGAAGGGCAGGGAGCATTTTGATGACCGGGTCATGCAGCAATTTGATGAAAAGTGTAATAGAACATTTTGATGGCAGGGTTTATAGAACATTGTGATGTCAGTGGTCTTGGAGCTTTGGGATGAAAAGGGTCATGGAGCATTTTGATGACAGGGGTTATGGAATATTGTGATGTCAGCGGTCATGGAACATTGTGATGATAAGGGGATGTAGCACTGTGATGACAGCGTCATGGAACATTGGGATTACAGGGGTGAGGGAGTACTGTGATGACTAGTGATGGAACACTGTGATATCTGTGGTGAGAGAGCATTTTGATGAGAAGTGCATGGAGCATTGTGATTAAAAGGTTTATGGAGTATTGCAATGACAAGGTTGTGGACCGTTGTGATATAATGCGTGTGGCACATTGTGATGACAATGGTCATGGAGCATTGTTCTGACAAAGACATGGAGCATTGTGATGACAAGGGTCAGAGAGAATTGTGATGAAATGTTCATGGAGCATTGTGGTTACAAAGGTCACAGAGCCTTGTGAATACGCGGGCATGGACCATTGTGTTGACAAACGTTATGAATCATTGTGATGAGTGGGCTCATGGAGCATTGTGAGGACAAGGGCATGGAGCATTTTGATGACAGTGGAATGGAGCATTGGTTTGACAAGTTTCATAGATTATTGTGATGACAGTGGGCATGGTGCATTGTGATGACAAGGGCACGGAGCATTGTGATGAGAAGGTCAACGAGTATTGTGAAGACAGGTGTCAGGGAGCATTGTGATGACATATGTCATGGTCCATTGCGATGACAATGGCATGGAGCATTGTGATCCCAAATGTATTGGAGATTGTGGTGACAAATATAATGGAGCATTGTGATGACTAGGGCTTGGAGCATTATGATGACAAGGGCCATTGAAAATTTTCATGACAAGGTCGTGAAGCATTGTGATGACAAGGTCCTGGAGTATTGTGATGACAAAACCATGGAGCCTTGTGATGACAAGTCTCATGGAACATACTGATGGAAAGGGGCATGGAGCATTGTGATTACAGGGGTCTTGCCACATTGTGATGACAAGGGCATGGAGCGTTTTCAGGAGAAGACCAAGGAGCATTCTCATGGCATGCGTCATAGAGCTTTGTGATGACAAGTGCGTGGAGCATTGTGATTACATGGGTCTTGGAGCATTGTGATGAAAAGGGCATGGATCATTGTGATGAAAAAGGCATGGAGCCTTGTCATGACAGGGTTCAAGGAGCATACAGACAACAAGTGTCAGTGAGCATTTTGATGACAAGTGTATTGAGCATTGTGATGACAAAGGTCATGGAGCATTGTGATGAGAAGACCATGGATAATCATGATGACGAGCGTCATGGGGCATTGTGATGACAAGTGTTATGGAATATTGCATTCAAAAGGGTTTGTAGCATTGCTATGACAGAGGTCATGGAGCACTTTGATTTCATTGTGATGACAATACCATGAAGCATTATGATGATGTGCATGGTGCATTGTGATGACAGTGTTCATCGATCATTCAGATAAAAAGGGGCATAGAGCATTGTGATTACAGGGTTCTTGGAGCATTGTGAAGAGAAGGGTGATGGAGCCTTGTGATGACAAGGCCATGGAATATCGTGATGGCAGGGGTCATGGAGCAATGTTATGACAGTGGTAATGGAGAATTGTGATGGCAAGGGCATGGAACATTGTGATGAGAAGGCCATGGAGTATTTTGATTACATGTGTTATGGAGCTTTGTGATGACAAGGGCATGGAGCCATGTGATGAGTGCCTTCATGGAGCATTGTGATGACAATGACATGGAGCATTGTGATGCCAAGGGTCATGGATCTTTGTGATGACAAACGTCATGGAGCATTTTGATGGCAAGGGCGTTGTGCATTGTGATGAGAAGGCCAGGGAGCATTGTGATGACAGGGTCATGGAGCAATTGGATGAAATGTGTCATGGAACATTTTGATGACAGGAGTTATGGAACATTGTGATGTCAGGGGTCATGGAGCATTTTGATGAAAAGGGTCATGGAGAATTTTGATGACAGGTGTTATGGAACATTGTGATGTCAGGGGTCATCGAACATTGTGATGATAAGTGCATGTAGCATTGTGGTGACAGGAGTCATGGAACATTGTGATGACAGGGATGAGGGAGTACTGTGACAAACAGTGATGTAGCAGTGTGATATCAGTGGTGAGAGAGCATTTTGATGAGAAGTGCATGGAGCATTGTGATGACAAGTTCTATGGAGCATTGTGATGACAAGATGGTGGAGCACTGTGATGACAAGCGCATGGTGCATTGTGATGACATGTGTCATGGAGCATTGTGCTGACAAGCGCATGGAGCATTGTGAGGAAAAGGGCGTGGAACATTGTGATGACAGGGGCATGGAGCATTTGTCTGACAAGTTTCGTAGATTATTGTGATGACAGTGGGCATGGTGCATTGTGATGACAAGGGCATGGAGCATTGTGATGAGAAGGTCATGGAGAATTGTGAAGACAGGTGTCAGGGAGCATTGTGATGATATATGTCATGGTCCATTGCGATGACAATGGCATGGAGCATTGTGATGCCAAATGTAATGGAGGATTGTGATGACAAATATAAAGGAGCATTGTGATGACTAGGGCTTGGAGCATTATGATGAAAATGGCCATTGAGAATTTTCATGACAATGTCGTGAAGCATTGTGATGACAAGGTCCTGGAGCATTGTGATGACAAAACCATGGAGCCTTGTGATGACAAGTCTCATGGAGCATTGTGATTACAGGGATCTTGGAACATTGTGATGACAAGGGCATGGAGCATTGTGAGCAGAAGACCAAGGAGCATTCTGATGGCATGCGTCATTGAGCTTTGTGATGACAAGGGCATGGAGCTTTGTGATTACATGGGTCTTGGAGCATTTTGATGAAAAGGGCATGGATCATTGTGACGAAAAAGGCATGGAGCCTTGTCATGACAGGGTTCAAGGAGCATACAGACAACAAGTGTCAGGGAGCATTTTGATGACAAGTGTATTGAACATTGTGATGACAAAGGTCATGGAGCATTGTGATGAGAAGACCATGGATAATTGTGATGACGAGCGTCATGTGAAATTGTGATGACAAGTCTTATGGAATATTGTGATCTCAAGGGTTTGGAGCATTGTTATGACAGAGGTCATGGAGCATCTTGATTTCATTGTGATGACAATAGCATGAAGCATTATGATGATGGGCATGGTGCATAGTGATGACAGGGTTCATGGATCATTGAGATGAAAAAGGGCATAGAGCATTGTGATTACAGGGTTCTTGGTGCATTTTGATGAGAAGGGTCATGGAGCCTTGTGAAGACAAGGCCATGGAACATCGTGATGGCAGGGGTAATGGTGCATTTTTATGACAGTGGTAATGGGGCATTGTGATGGCAAGGGCATGGGATATTGTGATGAGAAGGCCATGGAGCATTCTGATGACAAGTGTCATGGAGCTTTGTGATGACAAGGGCATGGAGCAATGTGATGAGAGCGTACATGGAGCATTGTGATGACAATGACATGGAGCATTGTGATGCCAAGGGGCATGGATCTTTGTGATGACAAAGGTCATGGAGCATTTTGATGGCAAGGGCGTTGTGCATTGTGATGAGAAGGGCAGGGAGCATTGTGATGACATGGTCATGGAGCAATTGGATGAAATGTGTCATGGAACATTTTGATGACAGGTGTTATGGACCATTGTGATGTCAGGGGTCATTGAACATTATGATAATAATGTAGCATTGTGATGACAGGAGTCATGGAACATTTTCATGACATGGGTGAGGGAGTATTGTGACAAATAGTGATGTCGCATTGTGATATCAGTGGTGAGAGAGCATTTTGATGAGATGTGCATGGAGAATTGTGATGACAAATTGTGGAGCACTGTGATGACAAGCGCATGGTGCATTGTGATGATCTGTGTCATGGAGCATTGTGCTGACAAGTGCATGGAGCATTGTGATGACAAGGGTCATGGAGAATTGTGCTGAGAAAGGCATAGAGCCTTTTGATGACAAGGGTCAAAGAGCATTGTGATGAAAATTCATGGAGATTTGTGGTTAAAAAGGTCACAGAGACAGTTGATGATGATGACATGGACCATTTTGATGACAAAGGTCATGAAGCAATGCTATGAGTGGCGTCACGGAGCATTGTGATGACAGTGGTCATGGAGCATTGTGATAACAAGGGCATGGAGCATTGTGATGACAAGGGCATGGAACATTGGTCAAATAAGTTTCATGATTTATTGCGATGACAGTGGGAATGGCGCATTGTGATGAAAGGGGCATGGAGCATTGTGATGACCAGGTCATGCAGTGTTGTGAAGACAGGTGTCATCGAGCATTGTGATGATATATGTCATGGCCCATTGTGATGACAATGCCATATAGCATTGTGATGCCAAGTGTCATGGAGGATTCTGATGACAAAGGTAATGGAGTATTGTGATGACAATGGCTTGGAGCATTGTGATGACCAGGGTCAGGTAGCATTGTGCAGACAAGTGCATGGACATTTGTGATTACAAGGGTCATGGAGCATTCTGATGACAAACTTGTGGAGTATTTTGATGACAATGGCATGGAACATTGTGATTTAAAAGGCATGGGACATTGTGATGAAAAAGGCATGGAGCCTTTTCGTGACAGGGTTCAAGGAGCATTCTGACGACAAGTGTCAGGGAGCATTGTGATGACAAGTGTATTGCAAATTGTGATGGCAAAGGTCATGGAGCATTGTGATGAAAAGGGCATGGAGTATTGTGATAACAGGCATCATGGAGCTTTGTGATGACAAGTGTTATGGTACATTGTGATTCCAAGGGTTTGGAGCATTGTGATGACAGAGGTCATGGATCATTTTGATTTCAAGGAGCATGGAACATTGTGATGACAAGGGAATGAAGCAATGTGATCCCAAGGTTCTTGGAGGATTGTGATGACAATGGTAATGGAATATTTTGATGACAATCACATAGAGCATTGTAATGACAAGGTCATGTAGCATTTTGCTGCAAAGGCATGGAGCATTGTGATGACAGGTGTCATGGAGCACTGTGATGACAAGCGTCATGGAGCATTGTGAATACAGGGGTTATGGCGCATTGGGATGACAAGGGCCATGATCATTGTGATGACAAGTGTCATTGAGCATTGTGATGAGTAGGGAATGTAGCATTGTGATGACAAGAGTCCCAGATCATTGTGTTGTCAGGTGTCATGGAGTGTTGTGATGACAGCGGTCATGGAGAATTGTGATGATATTGGTCATGGAGCATTGCGATGAGAAGGGAATGGAGCATGGCGATGACAAAGTCCTGGAGCATTGTGAAGAGAAGAACATGGAGACTTTTGTTGAGAAGTCTCATGGAGCATTCTGTTGAAAAGGGGAATGGACCATTGTGATTATAGGGTTATTGAAGCATTGTGATGACAAGGGCATGGATCATGGTGACGAGAAGGCCATAGAGCATTCTGATGACATGCGTCATGGAGCTTTGTGATGACAAGTGCATGGAGCATTGTGATTACAGGGGTCTTGGAGCATTGTTATGAAAAGGGCATGGATCATTGTGATGAAAAAGGCATGCCGCCTTGTCATGACAGGGTTCAAGGAGCATACTGACTACAAGAGTCAGGGATCATTGTGATGACAAGTGTATTGAGCATTGTGATGACAAAGATCATGGAGCATTGTGATGAGAAGGCCATGGATAATTGTCATGATGAGTGTCATGGGGTTTTGTGATATAAGTGTTATGCAACATTGTGATCACAAGGGTTTGGAGCATTATGATGACAGAGGTCATGGAGAATATTGATTTCATTGTGATGACAATAGTCTGAAGCATTATGATGATGGGCATGGTGCATTGTGATGACAGGGTTCATGGAGCACTGAGAGGAAAAGTGGCATGGAGCATTGTGTTTACAGGGGTCTTGGAGCATTGTGATGACAAGGTCATGGAGCATTGTGATGAGAAGGCCATGGAACATTCTGATGACATGCGTCATGGAGCTTTGTGATGACAAGGGCATGGAGCATTGTGATTACAGGGGCCTTCAGCATTGTGATGACAAGTGTCATGGAGCCTTGTGATTACTAGGCCGTGGAACATTGTGATGGCAGGAGTCATGGTGCATTGTTATGACAGAGGTAATGGAGCATTGTGATGAGAATGGCATGGAAAATTGGTCTGAAATGTTTCATGGATTATTGTGATGAGAGTGGGCATGGAGCATTGTGATGACAAGGGTACGGAACACTATGATACATGGGTCATGCGGGATTGTAATGACAAGGGCATGGAGCATTGTGATGAGAAGGGCATCGATCATTGTGATGACAAGTGTCATGGAGCTTTGTGATGACAAGGGCATTGAGCAATGTAATGAGAGGGTTCATGGAGCATTGTGATGACAATGACATGGAGCATTGTGATGCCAAGGGTCATGGAGCTTTGTGATGACAAGTCATGGAGCATTTTGATGACAAGTGCATGGTGCATTGTGATGAGAAGGGAAGGGAGCATTTTGATGACCGTGTCATGCAGCAAATTGATGAAAAGTGTAATGGAACATTTTTATGGCAGGGGTTATAGAACATTGTGATGTCAGGGTTCTTGGAGCTTTGGGATGAAAAGGGTCATGGAGCATTTTGATGACAGGGGTTATGGATCATTGTGATGTCAGCGGTCATGGAACTTTGTGATGATAAGCGGAAGTTGCAGTGTGATGACAGGTTCATGGAACATTGGGATTACAGGGGTGAGGGTGTATTGTGATGACTAGTGATGGAACACTGTGATATCACTGGTGAGAGAGCATGTTAATGAGAAGTGCATGGAGCATTGTGATTACAATGTTTATGGAGCATTGCAATGACAAGGTTGTGGACCGTTGTGATGAATTGCTTGGGGCACATCGTGATGACAATGGTCATGGAGCATTGTTCTGACAAAGACATGGATCATTGTGATGACAAGGGTCACAGAGAATTGTGATGAAAAGTTAATGGAGCATTGTGGTTACAAAGGTCACAGAGCCTTGTGATGACGCGGGCAGGGACCATTGTGATGACAAACGTTATGAAGCATTGTGATGACTGGGTTCATGGAGCATTGTGATGAAAGGGGTCATGGAGCATTGTGAGGACAAGGGCATGGAGCATTGTGATGACAGGGGCATGGAGCCTTGGTCTGACAAGTTTCATAGATTATTGTGATGACAGTGGGCATGGTGCATTGTGAGGACAAGGGCATGGATCATTGTGATGAGAAGGTCATGGAGTATTGTGAAGACAGGTGTCAGGGAGCATTGTGATGACATATGTCATGGTCCATTGCGATGACAATGGCATGGAGCATTGTGATGCCAAATGTAATGGAGAATTGTGATGACAAATATAATGGAGCATTGTGATGACTAGGGCTTGGAGCATTATGATGACAAGGGCCATTGAAAATTTTCATGACAAGGTCGTGAAGCATTGTGATGACAAGGTCATGTATCATTTTGCTGACAAAGGCATGGAGCATTGTGATGACATGTGTCATGGAGCACTGTGATGAAAAGCATCACGGAGCATTGTGAATAGAGGGGTCATGGAGCATTGGGATGACAAGGGCATGGATCATTGTGATGACAAGGGTCATGGAGCATTGGGCTGAAAATGTTCATGGATTATTGTGATGACAGGGGTCATGGAGCATTGTGAGGACAAGGAAATGGAGCATGGTGATGACAAGGCCCTGGAGCATTGTGATGAGAAGTCCATGGAGACTTGTTATGACAAGTCTCATGGAGCATTCTGATGAAAATTGTCATGGAGCATTGTGATTACAGGAGTCTTGGAGCACTGTGATGACTAGGGCATGGAAAATTGTGATGAGAAGGCCATGGAGCATTCTGATGACATGCGACATGGAGTTTTGTGATGACAAGGGCATGGAGCATTGTGATTACAGGGATCTTGGAGCATTGTGAAGAAACGGTCATGGATCATTTTGATGAAAACGGCATGAAGCCTTGTCATGATAGTGTTCAAGGAGCATACTGATGACAAGTGTCAGGGAGCATTGTGATGACAAGTGTATTGAGCATTGTGATGGCAAAGATAATGGAGCATTGTGATAAAAAGACCATGGATAATTGTGATGATGAGCGTCATGGGGTGTTTTGATGATAAGTGTTATGCAACATTGTGATCACAAGGGTTTGGAGCATTATGATGACAGAGGTCATGCAGAATATTGATTTCACTGTGATGACAATAGCCTGAAGCATTATGATGATGGGGATGGTGCATTGTGATGACAGGTTTTATGGAGCATTGAAATGAAAAGCGGCAAGGAGTATTGTGATTACAAGGGTCTTGGAGCATTGTGATGACAAGGGCATGGAGCATTGTGAGGAGAAGGCCATGGAACATACTGATGACATGCGTCATGGAGCTTTGTGATGACAAGGGAATGGAGCAATGTGATTTCAGGGGTGTTGAGCATTGTGATGACAAGTGTCATGGAACCTTGTGATGACTAGGCCATGGAACATTGTGATGGCGGTGGTCATGGTGCATTGTTATGACAGGGGTAATGGAGCATTGTGATGAGAAGGGTATGGAATATTGGTCTGAAATGTTTCATGAATTATTGTGAGGAGAGTGGGCATGGAGCATTGTGATGACAAGTGCACGGAACACTGTGATACATGTGTCATGCAGGACTGTAATGAAAAGGGCATGAAACATTGTGATGAGAAGGGCATCGAGCATTGTGATGACAAGTGTCATGGAGCTTTGTGATGACAAGGGCATGGAGCAATGTGATGAGAGGGTTCATGGAGCATGGTGAGGACAATGTCATGGAGCATTGTGATGACAAGGGTCATGGAGCTTTGTGATGACAAGTCATGGAGCATTTTGATGACAAGGTCTTGGTGCATTGTGATGAGAAGGGCAGGGAGCATTTTGATGACCAGGTCATGCAGCAATTTGATAAAAAGTGTAATGGAATATTTTGATGGCAGGGGTTATAGAATATTGTGATGTCAGGGGTCTTGGAGCTTTGGGATGAAAAGTGTCATGGAGCATTTTGATGACAGGGGTTATGGAACATTGTGATGTCAGGGGTCATGGTACATTGTGATGATAAAGGGATGTAGCATTGTGATGACAGGGTCATGGAACATTGTGATTACAGGGGTGAGGGCGTATTGTGATGACTAGTGATGGAACATTGTGATATCTCTTGTGAGAGAGCATTTTGATGAGAAGAGCATGGACCATTGTGATTACAAGATTTATGGAGCATTGCAATGACAAAGTTGTGAAACGCTGTGAGGAAATGCACGTGGCACATTGTTATGACAATGGTCATGGAGCATTGTTCTGACAAAGACATGGAGCATTGTGATGACAAGGGTCACAGAGAATTGTGATGAAAAGTTCATGGAGCATTGTGGTTACAAAGGTCACAGAGCCTTGTGATGACGTGGGCATGGACCATTTTGATGACAAACGTTATGAAGTATTGAGATGACTGGAGTCACGGAGCATTGTGATGACAGGGGTCATTGAACATTGTGATGACAAGGGCATGGAGCATTGTGTTGACAGGGGAATGGAGCATTGGTCTGACAAGTTTCATAGATTATTGTGATGACAGTGGGCATTGTGCATTGTGATGACAAGGGCATGGAGCATTGTGATGAGAAGGTCATGGAGTATTGTGAAGACAGTTGTCAGGGAGCATTGTGATGACATATGTCATAGTCCACTGCGATGACAATGGCATTGAACACTGTGATGCCAAATGTAATGGAGGATTGTGATGACAAATATAATGGAGCATTGTGACGGTTACGGCTTGGAGCATTATGATGATAAGGGCCATTGAAAATTTTCATGACAAGATCGTGAAGCATTGTGATGAAGAATTCCTGGAGCATTGTAATGACAAAACCATGGAGCCTTGTGATGACAAGTCTCTTGGAGCATACTGATGAAAAGGGGCATGAAGTATTGTGATTACAGGGGTCTTGGAACATTGTGATGACAAGGGCATGAAGCATTGTGAGGAGAAGACCAAGGAGCATTCTGATGGCCTGCGTCATTGCGCTTTGTGATGACAAGGGCATGGAGCATTGTGATGACAAGGGTCAGGGAGCCTTGTGCTGACAAGTGCATGGAGAATTGTGATGACAAGGGTCATGGAGCATTCTGATGACAAGCTTGTGGAGTATTTTGTGGACAATGGCATGGAGTATTGTGATGAAAACGGCATGGGACATTGTGATGAAAAAGGCATGGAGCCTTTTCGTGACAGGGTTCAAGGAGCATTCTGATGACAAGTGTCAGGGAGCATGGTGATGACAAGTGTATTGAGAATTGTGATGACAAAGTTCATGGAGCATTGTGATGAAAAGGGCATGGAGTATTGTGATGACAGGCATCACGGAACGTTTTGATGACAAGAGTTACGGAACATTGTGATCACAAGCGTTTGGATCATTGTTATGACAAAGGTCATGGATCATTTTGATTTCAAGGAGCATGGAACATTGTGATGACAAGGGCATGAATCAATGCGATCCGAAAGTTCATGGAGGATTGTGATGACAATGGATATGGAGTATTGCGATGACAAACGCATAGAGCATTGTAATGACAAGGTCATGTAGCATTTTGCTGACAAAGGCATGGAGCATTGTGATGACAGGTATCATTCAGCACTGTGATGACAAGTGTCATGGAGCATTGTGAATACAGGGGTCATGGAGCATTGGGATGTCAAAAGCATGGATCATTGTGATGACAAGGGTCATGGAGCACTGGGCTGAAAATGTTCATGGAGTGTTGTGATGACAGGGGTCATGGAGCATTGTGATAACTAGGGAATGGAGCATTGTGATGACAAGAGTCCAGGACCATTGTGTTGTCAGGAGTCATGGAGTGTTGTGTTGACAGTGGTCATGGAGCTTTGTGATATTGGCCATGGAGCATTATGATGAGTATGTCGTGAAGCATTGGGCTGAAAATGTTCATGGATTATTGTGATGACAGGGGTCATGGAGCATTGTTATGAGAAGTGAATGGAGCATGGTGATGACAAGTTCCTGGAGCATTGTGAGGAGAAGACCATGGAGACTTGTGATGACAAGTCTCATGGAGCATTCTGATGAAAAGGGACATGGAGCATTGTGAATACAGGGGTCTTGGAGCATTGTGATGACTAGGTCATGGAGCATTTTGATGAGAAGGCCATGGAGCATTCTGATGACATGGGTCATGGAGTTTTTTGATGACAAGGGCATGGAGCATTGTGGTTACAGGGGTCTTGGAACACTGTGATGACAAGGGCATGGAGCAATGAGAGCAGAAGACCAAGGAGCATTCTGATGGCCTGCGACATTGGGCTTTGTGATGACAAGGGCATGGAGCATTGAGATTGCATGTGTCTTGGAGCATTGTGATGAAAAAGGCATGGAGCCTTGTCATGACAGGATTCAAGGAGCATACAGACAACAAGTGTCAGGGAGCATGTTGATGACAAGTGTATTGAGCATTGTGAGGACAAAGGTCATGGAGCATTGTGATGAGAAGTCCATTGATAATTGTGATGACGAGCATCATGGGGCATTGTGATCACAAGTGATATGTAATATTGTGATCACAAGGGTTTGGAGCATTGTTATGACAGAGGTCATGGAGCATTTTGATTTCATTGTGATGACAATAGCATGAAGCATTATGATGATGGGCATGGTGCATTGTGATGACAGGGTTCATGGATCACTGAGATGAAAAGGGGCATAGAGCATTGTGATTACAGTGTTCCTGGCGCATTGTGATGAGAAGGATCATGGAGCTTTGTGATGACTAAGCCATGGAACATCGTGATGGCAGGGGTCATGGAGCATTGTTATGTCAGGTGTAATGGAGCATTCTGATGGCAAGGGCGTGGAGCATTGTGATGAGAAGGCCATGGAGCATTCCTGATGACATGTGTCATGGAGCTTTGTGAAGACAAGGGCATGGAGCAATGTGATGAGAGGGTTCATGGAGCATTGTGATGACAATGACATGGAGCTTTGTGATGCCAAGGGTCATGGATCTTTGTGATGAGAAAAGTCATGGAGCATTTTGATAGCAAGGGCGTTGTGCATTGTGATGAGAAGGGCAGGGAGAATTGTGATAACAGGGTCATGGAGCAATTTGATGAAAAGTGTCATGGAACATTATGATGACAGGTGTTTTGGAACATTGTGATGTCATGGGTCATCGAACATTGTGATGATAAGTGCATGTAGCATTGTGATGACAGAAGTCATGGAACATTGTGATGACAGGGGTGAGGGAGTATTGTGACAAATAGTGATGTAGCATTGTGATATCAGTGGTGAGAGAGCATTTTGATGAGAAGTGCATGGAACATTGTGATGACAAATTTTAAGGAGAATGTGATGACAAGATTGTGGAGCACTGTGATGACAAGTGCATGGTGCATTGTGATGACATGTGTCATGGAGCATTGTGCTGACAAGCACATGGAGCATTGTGATGACAATGGTCAAAGAGCATTGTGATGAAAATTTCATGGAGCATTTTGGTTAAAATGGTCAGAGACTGTTGATGACGACGGCATGGACAATTGTGATGACAAAAGTCATGAAGCATTGTGATGACGGGAGTCACGGAGCATTGTGATGACAGGGGTCATGGAGCATTGTGATAACAAGGGCATGGAGCATTGTGATGACAAGGGCATGGAACATTTGTCTAATATGTTTCATGGATTATTGCAATGACATTTGGAATGGCCCATTGTGATGACAATGGCATGGAGCATTGTGAAGCCAAGTGTATTGGAGAATTCTGATGACAAATGTAATGGAGCATTGTGATGACAATGGCTTGGAGCATTGTGATGACAAGGGTCAGGGAGCATTGTGCTGACAAGTGCATGGAGAATTGTGATGAGAAGGGTTATGGAGCATTCTGATGACAAGCTTGTGGAGGATTTTGATGAAAATGGCCTGGACCATTGTGATGAAATCGGCATGGTGCATTGTGATGAAAATGGCATGGAGCCTTTTCGTGACAGGTTTCAAGGAGCATTCTGATGACAAGTGTCAGGGAGCATTGTGATGACAAGTGTATTGAAAATTGTGATGACAAAGGTCATGGAGCATTGTGATGAAAAGGGCATGGATTACTGTGATGACAGGCATCATGGAGCGTTGGTATGACAAGTGTTATGGAACATTGTGATCACAAGATTTTGGAGCATTGTGATGACAGAGGTCATGGATCATTTTGATTTCAAGGAGCATGGAGCATTGTGATGACAATGGCAGGAAGCAATGTGATCCCAAAGTTCATGGAGGATGGTGATGACAATGGAAATGGAGTATTGTGATGACAAGTGCATAGAGTATTGTAATGACAAGGTCATGTAGCATTTTGCTGACAAAGGCATGGAGCATTGTGATGACAGGTGTCATGGAGCACTGTGATGACAAGCGTTACTGAGCATTGTGAATACAGGGGTCATGGAGCATTGGGATGAAAAGTGCATGGATCATTGTGATGACAAGGGTCATGGAGCACTGGGCTGAAAATGTTCGTGGAGTGTTGTGATGACAGGGGTCATGGAGCATTGTGATGAGAAGGGAATGTAGCATTGTGATGACAAGTGTCCCGGATCATTGTGTTGTCAGGTGTCATGGAGTGTTTTGATGACAGTGGTCATGGAGCATTGTGGTGTTATGGGCTATGGAGCATTGTGATGAGAATTTCGTAGAGCATTGGGCTGAAAATATTCATGGATTATTGTGATGACAGTGGTCATGGAGCATTGTGATGACAAGGGAATGGAGCACTCTGATGACAAGGTCCTCGAGCACTGTGATGTGAAGACCATGGAACCTTGTGATGACAAGTCTCATGGAGCATTCTGATGAAAAGGCACCGGGATCATTTTGATTACAGGGGTCTTGGAGCATTGTGATGACAAGGGCATGGAACATTGTGATGAGAAGGCCATGGAGCATTCTGAAGACATTCGTCATGGAGCTTTGTGATGACAAGTGCAAGGAGCATTGTGATCACAGGTGTCTTGGAACATTTTGATGAAAAGGGCATGGATCATTGTGATGAAATAGGCATGGAGCCTTGCCATGAAAGAGTGAACGGTGCATACTGAGGTCAATAGTCAGAGAGCATTGTTTTGACAAGGGTATTGAACATTGTGTTGACAAAAATCATGGTGCATTGTGATGAGAAGCCCATGGATAACTGTGGTGACCAGCGTCATGGGGCATTGTGATGACAAGTGTTATGGGACATTGTGATCACAAGGGTTTGCAGCATTGTGGTGACAGATGTCATGGAGCTTTTTGATTTCATTGTGATGACAATAGCATGAAGCATTATGATGATGGGCATGGTGCATTTTGATGACAGTGTTCATGGAGCATTGTGATGAAAAGTGTCATTGAGCATTTGTCTGACAAGTTTTTTGGATTATTGTGATAAGAATGGGCATGGCACATTGTGATGACAAGGTCATGGAGCACTGTGATGACAAGGTCATGGATTATTGTGAAGAAAGGTGTCAGGGAGCATTGTGATGAAATATGTCATGTTCCAGTTTGATGACAATATCATGGAACATTGTGATGCCAATTGTTATGGAGGATTGTTGTGACAAAGTAAAGGAGCATTGTGATGACAAGGGCATGGAGCATTGTGATATCAAGGGCCATTGAGAATTTTAATGTCCTTGTCGTGAAACATTTTGATGAAATGCGTATGGAGCTTCCTATGACAGGGGTCATGGAGCATTGCAATGACAACTGCATGGAGTATTGTGATGACAAGAGCATATAACATTGTGATGTGAAGTGCCATGGAGCATTGTAATGACAAGGACGTGGAGAATTGTAAGGACAAGGGACATTGAGATTTGAGATGACAAGGCATGGAGCATGGTGATGGCAAAACAGTGGAGCATTGTGATGAGAAGACCTTGGGTAATTGTGATGTCGAGCATCATGGAGCACTGTAATGACAAGGGGCATGAAGCACTGTGATGACAGTTGTCAGGGAGCAATGTGATGACAGGGGTCATGGAGCAATGTGATGACAAAGGCATGGAGCATTGTGATGACAAGGGCATGGAGCATTGCAATGTCAAGAGAATGGAGAATTGTGATGACAAGAGCATGTAACATTTTGATGAGAAGTGTCATGTAGCATTGTGATGACAAGTACGTGGAGAATTTTGATGACAAGGGACATGGAGCATTTTGATAACCAGGGCATGTATCATTCTGATGACAGGGGTCATGAAGCATTATTATGACAAGGGCCATGGTGCATTCTGACATAAGATATCACTTATGAAGGGAATGTAAACATGGCTACATATGAACTGATTTAGGGAAGAGAACAGAGTCTCAGATTTAGAAAACACTCTAACGCTTGCTTAAGGGGAAAGACAGGTGGGGAGATGCACAAAACAAAAGATTGATATTAGCAAAGGTACCGTTCCATAATCAAAAAACAAAAGAGACAAGCCCTACTCCTTCCTCAGTGAACAAAACTCAACATCCCTATTCCCCGCAGAGAAATATATCTGACTAGTAAGAATTTTAAAACCTATGTATTGATATGTCTCCGTAAGGTAACTAAGTGTGTCAAGTATGACATAAACATGGCAGGGAGAATCAGCTCAAACCCAATATAAAAATGAATTTCAAAACAAAACATAAAAACAGAACAATTCTTACACAATACCTTCAGGGTCGCTGATGAAACCAGGAATGACCATATCTAAAATGACAGCTGGATGTGGCATAAGTCTGGACACATGGGACTGAGAGGATTGGTGAGATTGGGTGAGCAAATGTAGACCCTTTAAAGCAATAATGTGTGGCACCCATTCCATCGGCCCCAACAGGCCAGGTTTAAGGGCATATTACTACAGCTATAATAAGTACGGGAACCCTAGAGAATGGACACAGTGTGAATACGAAAGGTTTCTAAAACTCGAAGAATAGTCCCTCTCTTTGTGCTCCAGTTTGACTTTCCAACTGCTTTACTATCAATCTCCCAACTTGGAGAGACAGCACCTTTAACCTCCTGGTTCGCACAGGTTGCCAATTTGTCAGAGGATGAAAGGGAAGAGGGAGACCAGTGAGAGAGTAGCTGTTAGACATTTGTACGGGCATATGTCACTCTTACTTCGCGGGAAGAAGAAGAAATAACCAAAGCCTCAGCCACCCACCGGGAACCAGTATAGGTCCTGAACCAAAATATTGGACGTGCGTTCAGCTCACAAAAAAACGAGTTAAATAATGTAGCTCAGTGCACAACAATTCACAAACAGGCAGAGTAATAAAGGACAACTATCGTCCAAAAATCTGTTGAGGGAAGGCAACGAGGCAGACTTGAAAGCAAGGCAGAAAAGCAGGAAACATATTTCAAGAGGTACGTTGGAATCGCATTTAAGGCACAGGAAGAGGGGCACAACATCGACAATGATGCACTTGGCCAAAAAGGGCGTATGCGATTTCTCCTGAATATATTCAGGAGAAAACACATACGCCCTTTTTGGCCAAGCAAGCATGCTGGCAATGCAAATCTGCACTACAAAGTATCACTTCCCACTTGTCAAAAGGTACATCCACAAAATGGGTAAAAACCAAAAAGGCAAGACAGGCCCTGGAGAACAGGGAGGCTTTTTATGCTGATGGGCGGGACGTAAATTGCCAAGTGCCTATCTGGAGGAGTGTACTGTGTTCCCTAAAACAAGTAAACAACAGAGCTACAGAGCCAAGGGTACTTTCAGTCTGGGGAATATACCTTGGGAAAGCAGAAATTCAATAAGACAGAGCCATCCCAATATTTAGGGCTGCACTGATTACAAGAACCTCAACTTGGGTACAGCTTAAATATCCCAGGAAATATAAATATGGTTTAAAATATTTTGGTAGTTACGTATGATGGAATATCCCTCAGCCATGAAATCAATGTCATAAGACCAGTAGCAGCAAAATGAGTGGATTCAGGTACGATGATTCTAACTGAAATAAGTCACACAGATAAAGAAACTTATCATAAGATATCACTTATGAAGGTCCTCTAAACATGGCTACACATGAACAGATTTAGGAAAGGGAACAGAGACTCACATTTAGAAAACACTCTTATGCCTGCTTAAGGGGGAATATGAGGTGGGGTGCTGCAGAAAACCAGCGTTTGATATAACCACACGTACCATTTCAAAAACCAACTATGGAATATACAAGACCTACACCTTCCTCAGTGAAAGGAACTCAGAACACGATATTTCCCACAGAGGAATATATCTGACTAGTAAGAATATTAAAACCTATGTATCGATATGTTTCCGTAATGGAATCAAGAGTGTCTAGACTGACATAATCATTGCAGTGAGAATCAGCTCAAACCAAGTATAAAAAGGAATTTCAAAAAAAAAAAAAAGACAAAAAGCATGGAAATTCTTTACAATTCCTTTAGGGGCTCTAATGAATCCTGGAATGACCCTATCTACAATGACAGCTGGATATGGCATAAGGCTGGACACTTGGGACTGAGAGGATTGGTGAGATTGGTTCAGCAAATGCACACCCTTTAAATCAATAATGTGTGGCACCCATTCCATTTGTCCCAACTCTCCAGGTTGAAGTCAATATTACTAAAGCTATAACATGTACGGGAAACCTAGAGAATGGACACACAGTAAATATGAAAGGTTTCTAAACTCAACTAATAGTCCCTCTCCTGGTGCTCCGGTTTGACATTCCAACTGCTTTACTATCAAGCTCCCAAATTGGAGAGACAGCCCCTTTATCCTCCTGGTTCGCAGAGGTTGCCAATTTGGCAGAGGATAAAAGGGAAGAGGGAGAACCAATGAGAGAGTAGCTGTTAGGCATTTGGACGGGCATATGTCACTCTAATTTCCCGGCAAGAAGAAGAATTAACCAAAGTCTCAGCCACCGCCCGGGATCCAGATTACGTCCTGAAACAAAATTGTGGACTTGCGTTCAGCTCACAAAAAACGAGTTGAAAAATGAAGCTAAGGGGCACAGCAATTCACAAACTGGCAGAGTATTAAAGGACAACTATCGTCCAAAAATCTGTTGAGGGAAGGCAATGAGGGGGAATTGAAGGGGAGGCAGAATAGCAGGAAACAGATTTCAAGAGGTACGTGGAATCATCTGTAAAGCACATGATAAGGGGCACAACTTCGACAATGATGCACTTGGCCAAAAACGGCGTATGCGTTTTCTCCTGAATATATTAAGGACAAAACGCATTCGCACTTTTTGGCCAAGCAGGCAAGGGGGCAATGCAAATCTGCATTATAAAGAAGTATCACTCCCCACCGGTCAAAAGGGACATCCACAAAATGTGTAAATACCAGAAAGGCAAGACAGTCCCTGGAGAACAGGGAGCCTTGTTATGCTGATGGGCGGGATGTAAATTGCCAACTGCCTCTCTGGAGGAGTGCACTGTGTCCCCTAAAACAAGTAAACAACAGAGCTACAGAGCCAAGGGCACTTCCAGTCTAGGGAATATACCTTGGGAAAACTGAAAATCAATAAGACAGAGCCACACCCAAATTTAGGGCTGCACTGCTTACAAGAACCTCAAATTGGGTACACCTTAAATATCCCAGGAAAGATAAAAATGGTTCAAAAAATTGTGGAACTTACATACGATGGAATATCCCTCAGCCATTAAATCAATATCATAAGACCAGTAGCATCAATATGAGTGGATTCAGGTACGAAGATTCTACGTGAAATAAGTCACACAGAAAAATAAACTTATCATAAGATATCACTTATGAAGATCCTGTAAACATGGCTACACATGAACTGAGTTAGGAAAGAGAAAAGGGTCTCACATTTAGAAAACACTCTTATGCCTGCTTAAGGGGGAAGGAGAGGTGGGGTGATGCATAAAACCAGAGTTTGATATAAGCACAGGTACCGTTCGAAAAACCAACTATGGAATAGACAAGACCTACTTACACCATCCTCAGTGCAAGGGTCTCAAAACCCCATATTTCCCGCAGCGGAATATATCTTACTAGTAAGATTCTTAAAATCTATGTATTGATATGTCTCCATAAGGGAATCAAGTGTGTCTAGACTGGCATAAACATGGCAGCGAGAATCAGCTCAAACCCACTATAAAAAGGAATTTCAAAAACAAAACAAAAAAACAGGGAAATTCTTTTCAATTCCTTCAGGGTCTCTGATGAAACCTGGAATGTCCCTGTCTACAATGACAGCTCGATGTGGCATAAGGCTGGACACTTGGGACTGAGAGGATTGGTGAGATTGGGTGAAAAAATGCAGACCCTTTAAAGCAATAATGCATGGCACCCATTCCATGGGTTCCAAGTCTCCAGGTTGAAGGGATTATTACTACAGCTATAACATGTACGGGAAACCTAGAGAATGGACACACTGTGAATACGAAAAGTTTCCAAAACTCAATGAATAGTCCCTCTCCTGGTGCTCCGGTTTGACTTTCCAACTGCTTTACTATCAATCTCCCAAATTGGAGAGACAGCCCCTTTAGCCTCCTGGTTCTCACAGTTTGACAATTTGGGAGAGGATGAAAAGGAAGAGGGAGAACCAATGGGAGAGTAGCTGTTAGGCACTTGGACGGGCATATGTCACTCTAATTTCCCGGCAGGAAGAAGAATTAACAAAAGTCTCAACCACACACTGGGAACCAGTATAGCTCCTGAAACAATATTTTGGACTTGCATTCAGCTCACAAAAAACGAGTTGAAAAATGGAGCTCAGCGGCAGAGCAATTCACAATTAGGCATAGTAATAAAAGCCAACTATCGTCCAGAAATCTGTTGAGGGAAGGCAACCAAGGGGACTTGAATGTGAGGCCGAATAGCAGGAAATAGATTTCAAGAGGTACGTTGGAATCGTCTGTAAAGCACAGGAAGAGGGGCACAACTTCGACAATGATGCACTTGGCCAAAAAGGGCGTATGCATTTTCCCCTGAATATATGCAGGAGAAAACGCATACACCCTTTCTGGCCAAGCAAGCCAGCGGGCAATGCAAATCTGCACTACAAAGAATTGTCACTTGCCACTGGTCAAAAGGGATATCCAAAAAATGTGTAAATACCAGAGAGGCAAGACAGGCCCTGGAGAACAGTGAGCATTGTTATGCTGATGGGTGGGATGTAAATTGCCAACTACCTCACTGGAGGAGTGCATTGTGTTCCGTAAAACAAGTAAACAACAGAGCTACAGAGCCAAGGGCACTTCCAGTCTATGGAATATACCTTGGGAAAACTGAAAATCAATAAGACAGAGCCACCCCCAAATTTAGTGCTGCACTGCTTACAAGAACCTCAACTTGGGTACACATTAAATATCCCAGGAAATATAAAAATGGTTCCAAAAATTGTAGTACGTACGTACGATGGAATATCCCTCAGCCATGAAATCAATTTTATAAGACCAGTAGCATCAATATGAGAGGATTCAGGTACGGTGATTCTAAATAAAATAAGTCACACAGAAAAAGAAGCTTATCATAAGATATCCCTTATGAAGATCCTGTAAACATGGCTACACATGAACTGAGTTAGGAAAGAGAACAGAGTCTCACATTTAGAAAACACTCTTATGCCAGCTTAAGGGGGAAGGAGAGGTGGGGTTATGCATAAAACCAGAGTTTGATATAAGCACAAGTACCATTCCAAAAACCAACTATGGAATAGACAAGACCTACCTATACCTTCCTCAGTGAAAGGGACTCTAAACCCCATATTTCTTGCAGAGGAATATATCTGACTAGTAAGAATCTTAAAACCTATGTATTGATATGTCTCCGTAAGGGAATCAAGTGTGTCTAGACTGGCATAAACATCGCAGCGAGAATCAGCTCAAACCCACTATAAAAAGGAAGTTCTAAAACAAAACAAAAAAAACAGCGAAATTCTTTACAATTCCTTCAGGCTCTCTGATGAAACTTGGAATGACCCTGTCGACAATGACAGCTGGATGTGGCATAAAGCAGGACACCTGGGACTGAGGGGAACGGTGTGATTGTGTGAGAAAATGCAGACCCTTTAAAGCAATAATGCATGGCACACATTCCATGGGTCCCAACTCTCCAGGTTGAAGGGAATATTACTACAGCTATAACATGTACGGGAAACCTAGAGAATGGACACACAGTGAATACGAAAGGTCTCTAAAACTCAATGAATAGTCCCTCTCCTGGTGCTCCGGTTTGACTTTCCAACTGCTTTACTATCAATCTCCCAACTTAGAGAGCTAGCCCCTTTAACCTCCTGGTTCTCACAGGTTGCCAATTTGGCAGAGGATGAAAGGGAAGAGGCAGAACCAATGAGAGAGTAGCTGTTAGGCATTTGGACGGTCATATGTCACTATAATTTCCTGGCAGGAAGTAGAATTAACCAAATTTGCAGCCACCCACCGGGAACAAATATAGGTCCTGAACGAAAATTTGGACATGCGTTCAGCTCACAAAAAACGACTTGAAAAATGGAGCTCAAGGGCACAACAATTCACAAAATGGCAGAGTAATAAAGGACAACTATCATCACAAAATCTGTTGAGGGAAGGCAACGAGGAGGAATTGAATGCGAGGCAGAAGAGCAGGAAACAGATTTCAAGAGGTACGTTTGAATCACCTGTAAAGCACAGGAAGAGGGGCACAACTTCGACAATGATGCACTTGGCCAAAAAGGGCGTATGCATTTTCTCCTGAATATATGCAGGAGAAAATGCATAGGCCCTTTTTGGCCAAGCAAGCAAGCGGGCAATGCAAATCTGCACTACAAAGAAGTATCACTTCCCACCGGTCAAAATGGACATCCACAAAATGTGTAAATACCAGAAGGCAAGACAGGCCCTGAAGAACAGGGAGCATTGTTATGCTGATGGGCGGGATGTAAATTGCCAACTGCCTCACTGGAGGAGTGCATTGTGTTCCCTAAAACAAGTAAACAACAGAGCTACAGAGCCAAGGGCACTTCCAGTCTAAGGAATATACCTTGGGAAAACTGAAAATCATTATGACAGAGCCACCCACAAATTTAGGGCTGCACTGCTTACAAGAACCTCAACTTGGGTACACCTGAAATATCCTAGGAAATATAAAAATGGTTCAAAAAATTGTGGTAATTACGTATGATGGAATATCCCTCAGGCACGAAATCAATGTCATAAGACCAGTAGCAGCAAAATGAGTGGATTCAGGTACGATGATTCTAACTGAAATAAGTCACACAGAAAAAGAAGCTTATCATAAGATATCACTTACGAAGTTCCTGTAAACATGGCTACACATGAACTGAGTTAGGAAAGAGAACAGAGTCTCACATTTAGAAATCACTCTCATGCCTCCTTAAGGGGGAAGGAGAGGTGGGGAGATTCATAAAACCAGAATTTGATATAAGCACAGGTACCGTTCCAAAAACCAAGTATGGAATAGACAAGACCTACACCTTCCTCAGTGAAAGGGACTCAAAACCCCATATTTCCCGCAGAGGAATATATCTGACTAGTAAGAATCTTAAAACTTATGTATTGATATGTCTCCATAAGGGAATCAAGTGTGTCTAGACTGGCATAAACATGGCAGCGAGAATCAGCTCAAACGCACTATAGAAAGGAATTTCAAAAAGAAACAAAAAAACACGGAAATTCTTTACAATTCCTTTAGGGTCTCTGATGAAACCTGGAATGACCCTGTCTACAATGACAGCTGGATGTGGCATAAGGCTGGACACTTGGGACTGAGAGGATTGGTGAGATTGGGTGAGCAAATGCAGACCCTTTAAAGCAATAATGCATGGCACCCATTCCATGGGTCCCAACTCTCCAGGTTGTAGGGAATATTACTACAGCTATAACATGTACGGGAAACCTAGAGAATGGACACACTGAATACGAAAGGTCTCTAAACTCAACGAATAGTCCCTCTTCTGGTGATCCGGTTTGACTTTGCAACTGCTTTAGTATCAATCTCCCAACCTGGAGAGACAGCACCTTTAACCTCCTGTTTCAAACAGGTTGCCAATTTCGCAGAGGATGAATGGGAAGAGGGAGAACCAATGAGAGAGTAGCTGTTAGGCATTTGGACGGGCATATGTCACTCTTATTTCCCGGGAGGAAGAAGAATTGACCAAAGTCTCAGCCACCCACCGGGAACCAGTATAGTTTCTGAACCAAAATATTGGACTTGCGTTCAGCTCAGAAAAAACGAGTTAAAAAATGGAGCTCAGGGGCACAGCAATTCACAAACTGGCAGAGTAATAAAGGGCAACTATCGTTCAAAAATCTGTTGAGGGAAGGCAACGAGGCGAACTTGAAAGGGAGGCAGAATAGCAGGAATCAGATTTCAAGAGGTACTTTGGAATTGACTTTAAAGCACAGGAAGAGGGGCACAACTTCGACAATGATGCACTTGGCCAAAAAGGGCATATGCATTTTATCCTGAATATATTCAGGAGAAAACGCATACGCCCTTTTTGACCAATCCAGCAAGTGGGAAATGCAAATCTGCACTATAAAGAAGTATCACTTCCCACCGGTCAAAAGGGACATCCACAAAATGGGTAAAAACCCTAAAGGCAAGACAGGCCTTGGAGAACAGGGATCCTTGTTATGCTGATGAGCGGGATGTAAATAGCCAACTACCTCTCTGGAGGAGTGCATTGTGTTCCCTAAAACAAGTAAACAACAGAGCTACAGAGCCAAGGGCACTTCCAGTCTAGGGAATATACCTTGGGAAAACTGAAAATCAATAAGACAGAGCCACCCCTAAATTTAGGGCTGCAATGCTTACAAGAACCTCAACTTGGGTACACTTTAAGTATCCCAGGAAAGATAAAAATGTTTCAAAAAATTGTGGTATTACGTACGATGGAATATACCTCAGCATTGAAATCAATGTCACAAGACCAGTAGCAGCAAAATGAGTGGGTTCAGGTACGATGATTCTAAGTGAAATAAGTCACACAGAAAAAGAAACTTATCATAAGATATCACTTATGAAGATCCTGTAAACATGGCTACACATGAACTGAGTTAGGAAAGAGAACAGAGTCTCACATTTAGAAAACACTCTTATGCCTGCTTAAGGGGGAAGGAGAGGTGGGGTGATGCATAAAACCAGAGGTTGATATAAGCACAGGTACGGTTCCAAAAACCAAGTATGGAGTAGACAAGACCTACACCTTCCTCAGTGAAAGGGACTCAAAACCCCATATTTCCAGCAGAGGAATATATCTGACTACTAAGAATCTTAAAACCTATGTATTGATATGTCTCTGTAAGGGAATCAAGTGTGTGTAGACTGGCATAAACATCGCAGCGAGAATCAGCTCAAACCCACTATAAAAATGAATGTCTAAAACAAAACAAATATACAGCGAAATTCTTTACAATTCCTTCAGGGTCTCTGATGAAACTTGGAATGACCCTATCTAGAACGACAGCTGGAGGTGGCATAAGGCTGGACACATGGGACTGAGAGGATTGGTGAGATTCGTGAACAAATGCAAACACTTTAAAGCAATAATGCATGGCACGCATTCCATGGCTCCCAACTCTCCAGGTTGTAGGGAATACTACTACAGCTATAACATGTATGGGAAACCTAGAGATTGGAAACACTGTGAATACTAAAGATTTGTAAATCTTAAAGAATAGTCCCTCTCCTGGTGCTCCAGTTTCACTTTCTAACTGCTTTACTATCAATCTCCCAATTTGGAGAGACAGCACCTTTAACATCCTGGTTCGCACAGGTTGCCAATTTGGCAAAGGATGAAAGGGAAGAGGGAGAACCAAAGAGAGAATAGCTGTTAGGCATTTGGACGGGCACATGTCACTCTTATTTCCCGGGAGGAAGAGGAATTAACCAACGTCTCAGCCACCCACCGGGAACCAGTATAGTTCTTAACCAAAATATGGGTCTTGCGTTCAGCTCACAAAAAACGAGTTAAAAAATGGAGCTATAGGGCAGAGCAATTCACAAACAGGCAGAGTAATAAAGGACAACTATCATCCAACAATCTGTTGAGGGAAGGCAACGAGGCGGACTTGAAAGTGAGGCAGAATAGCAGGAAACAGATTTCAAGAGGTACGTTGGAATCGCCTTTAAAGCACAGGAAGAGGGGCACAACTTCGACAATGATGCACTTGTCCAAAAAGGGTGTATGCGTTTTCTACTGAGTATATTCAGGAGAAAACGCATACACCCATTTTGGCCAAGCAAGCAAGCGGACAATGTAAGTCTGCACTACAAACAAGTATCACTTCCCACTGTTCCAAAGGGACATCCACAAAAAGTGTAAAAACCAGAAATTCAAGACAGGCCCTGGAGAACAGGGAGCCTTGATATACTGATGGGCGGGATGTAAATTGCCAACTGCCTCTCTGGAGGAGTGCATTGTGTTCCCTAAAACAAGTAAACAACAGAGCTACAGAGCCAAGGGCACTTCCAGTCTAGGGAATATACCTTCGGAAAACTGAAAATGAATAAGATAGAACCACCTCAAAATTTAGGAATGCACTGCTTACAAGAACTTCAACTTGGGTACACCTTAAATATCCCAGGAAATATAAAAATGGTTGAAAAATTTGTGGAACTTACGTACGAGGGAATATCCCTCAGCCATGAAATCAATATCATATGATCAGTACCAGCAAAATGATTGGATTCAGGTACGATGATTCTAAGTGAAATAAGTCACACAGAAAAAGAAACTTATCATAAGATATCACTTATGAAGATCCTGTAAACATGGCTACACATGAACTGAGTTAGGAAAGAGAAGAGAGTCTCACATTTAGAAAACACTCTTATGCCTGCTTAAGGGGGCAGGAGAGGTGGGGTGATGCATAAAACCAGAGGTTGATATAAGCACAGGTACCTTTCCAAAAACCAAGTATGGAATAGACAAGACCTACACCTTCCTCAGTGAAAGGGACTCAAAACCCCATATTTCCCGCAGAGGAATATATCTGACTAGTAAGAATCTTAAAACCTATGTATTGATATGTCTCCATAAGGGAATCAAGTGTGTGTAGACTGGCATAAAGATGGCAGTGAGAATCAGCTCAAACCCACTATAAAAAGGAATTCCAAAAACAAAACAGAAAAACTGCGAAATTCTTTACAATTCCTTCAGTCTCTCTGATGAAACTTTGAATGACCCTATCTAGAACGACAGGTGGAGGTGGCATAAAGCTGGACACATGGGACTGAGAGGATTGGTGAGATTCGTGAGCAAATGCAGACCCTTTAAAGCAATAATGCATGGCACCCATTCCATGGGTCCCAACTCTCCAGGTTGTAGGGAATATTACTATAGCTATAACATGTATGGGAAACCTAGAGAATGTACACACTGTGAATACAAAAGGTTTCTAAATCTCAACGAATAGTCCCTCTCCTGGTGTTCTAGTTTCACTTTCTAACTGCTTTAGTATCAATCTCCCAACTTGGAGAGACAGCACTTTTAACCTCCTGGTTCGCACAGGTTGCCAATTTGGCAAAGGATGAAAGGGAAGAGGGAGAACCAAAGAGAGAGTAGCTGTTAGGCATTTGGACGGGCACATGTCACTCTTATTTCCCGGGAGGAAGAAGAATTAACCAAAGTCTCAGCCACCCACCGGGAACCAGTACAGGTCCTAAACCAAAATATGGGTCTTGCGTTCAGCTCAAAAAAACGAGTTAAAAAATGGAGGTATAGGGCAGAGCAATTCACAAACTGGCAGAGTAATAAAGGACAACTATCATCCAAAAATCTGTTGAGGGAAGGCAATGAGGTGGACTTGAAAGTGAGGCAGAATAGCAGGAAACAGATTTCAAGAGGTACGTTGGAATCGCCTTTAAAGCACAGGAAGAGGGGCACAACTTCGACAATGATGCACTTGTCCAAAAAGGGTGTATGCGTTTTCTCCTGAGTATATTCAGGAGAAAACGCATATGCCCATTTTGGCCAAGCAAGCAAGTGGACAATGTAAGTCTGCACTACAAAGAAGTATCACTTCCCACCGGTCCAAAGGGACATCCACAAAAAGGGTAAAAACCAGAAATTCAAGACAGGCCCTGGAGAACAGGGAGCCTTGTTGTGCTGATGGGCAGGATGTAAATTGCCAACTGCCTCTCTGGAGGAGTGCATTGTGTTCCCTAAAACAAGTAATCAACAGAGCTACAGAGCAAAAGGCACTTCCAGTCTTGGGAACATACCTTGGGAAAACTGAAAATCCATAAGACAGAGCCACCCCCAAATTTAGGCCTGCACTGCTTACAAGAACGTCAACTTGGGTACACCTTAAATATCCCAGGAAATATAAAAATGGTTCAAAAAATTGTGGTACTTACATACGATGGAATATCCCTCAGCCATGAAATCAATGTCTTAAGACCAGTAGCAGCAAAATGAGTGGATTCAGGTACGATGATTCTAAGTGAAATAAGTCACACAGAAAAAGAAACTTATCATAAGATAACACTTATGAAGATCCTGTAAACATGGCTACACATGAACTGAGTTAGGAAAGTGAACAGAGTCTCACATTTAGAAAACATTCTTATGCCTGCTTAAGGGGGAAGGAGAGGTGGGGTGATGCATAAACCCAGAGTTTGATATAAGCACACGTACCGTTCCAAGAACCAAGTATGGAATAGACAAGACCTACACCTTCCTCAGTGAAAGGGACTCAAAACACCATATTTCCCACAGAGGAATATATCTGTGTAGTGAGAATCTTAAAACCTATGTATTGATATGTCTCTTTTTGGGAATCAAGTGTGTCTAGACTGGCATAAACATGGCAGCGAGAATCAGCTCAAACCCAATATAAAAAGGAATTTGAAAAACAAAAAAAAAGGAAATTCTTTACAATTCCTTCAGGGTCTATGAGGAAACCTGGAATGACCCTATCTACAACGACAGCTGGATGTGGCTTAAGGCTGGACACATTGGACTGAGAGGATTGGTGAGTTTGGGTGAGCAAATGCAGACCGTTTAAAGCAATAATGCATGGCACCCATTCCATGGGTCCCAACTCTCCAGGTTGAAGGGAATATTACTACAGCTATAACATGTACGGGAAACCTAGAGAATGGACACACAGTGAATACGAAAGGTCTCTAAAACTTAACAAATAGTCCCTCTCCTGGTCCTCCGGTTTGACTTTCCAACTGATATACTATCAATCTCCCAACCTGTAGAGAAAGCACCTTTAACCTCCTGTTTCGCACAGGTTGCCAATTTACCAGAGGATGAATGGGAAGAGGGAGAACCAATGAGAGAGTAGCTGTTAGGCATTTGGACGGGCACATGTCACTCTTATTTCCCGGGAGGAAGAAGAACTGACCAAAGTCTCAGCCACCCACCGGGAACAAGTATAGTTTCTGAACCAAAATATTGGACTTGCGTAAAGCTCAGAAAAAAAAGCAGTTATAAAACAGAGCTCAGGGGCACAGCAATTCACAAAGTGGCAGAGTAATAAAGGGCAACTATCGTCCAAAAATCTGTTGAGGGAAGGAATCGAGGCGAAGTTGAAAGTGAGGCAGAATAGCAGGAAACAGATTTCAAGAGGTACTTTGGAATTGCCTTTAAAGCACAGGAAGAGGGGCACAACTTCGACAATGATGCACTTGGCCAAAAAGGGCGTAGGCGTTTTGTCCTGAATGTATTCAGGAGAAAACGCATACGCCCTTTTTGGCCAAGCAAGCAAGCGGGCAATGCAAATCTGCACTACAAAAAAGTATCACTTCCCACCGGTCAAAAGGGACATCCACGAAATCGGTAAAAACGGAAAGGAAGACAGGCCCTGGAGAACAGGGAGCATTGTTATGCTGAAGGGCGGCATATAAATTGCCAACCGCCTCACTGGAGGAGTGAATTGTGTTCCCTAAAACAAGTAAACAACAGAGATACAGAGCCAAGGGCACTTCCAGTTTAGGGAATATACCTTGGGAAAACTGAAAATCAATAAGACAGAGCCACCCCAAAATTTAGGGCTGCACTGCTTACAAGAACCTCAACTTGTCTACACCCTAAATATCCCAGGAAATATAAAAATGGTTCAAAAAATTGTGGTACTTACGTACGATGGAATATCCCTCAGCCATGAAATCAATGTCATAAGACCTGTAGCAGCAAAATGAGTGGATTCAGGTACGATGATTCTAAGTGAAATAAGTCATACAGAAAAAGAAACTAATCATAAGATATCACTTATGAAGATCCTGTAACAAGGCTACACATGAACTGAGATAGGAAAGAGAACAGAGTCTCACATTTAGAAAACACGCTTATGCCCGCTTAAGGGGGTAGGAGATTTGGGGTGATGCATAAAACCAGAGTTTGATATAAGCACAGGTACCGTTCCAAAAACCACCTATGGAATAGACAAGACCTACCTATACCTTCCTCAGTGAAAGGGACTCAAAACCCCATATTTCCCGCAGACGAATATATCTGACTAGTAAGAATCTTAAAACCTATGTATTGATATGTCTCCATAAGGGAATCAAGTGTGTCTAGACTGGCATAAACATCGCAGCGAGAATCAGCTCAAACCGACTATAAAAAGGAATTTAAAAAACAAAACAAAAGAACAGTGAAATTCTTTACAATTCCTTCAGGGTCTCTGATGAAACGTGGAATGTACCTGTCTACAATGACAGCCGGATGTGGCATAAGGCTGGACACTTGGGACTGAGAGGATTGGTGAGATTGGTTGAGCAAATGCAGACCCTTTAAAGCAATAATGCATGGCACCCATTCCATGGGTCCCAACTCTCTAGGTTGAAGGGAATATTACTACAGCTATAACATGTACAGGAAACCTAGAGAATGGACACACTGTGAATATGAATGGTCTCTAAAACTCAACGAATAGTCCCTCTCCTGGTTCTCCGGTTTGACTTTCCAACTGATTTACTATCAATCTACCAAATTGGAGAGACAGCCCCTTTAACCGCCTGGTTCTCACAGGTTGCCAATTTGGCATAGGATGAAAGGGAAGAGGGAGAACCAATGAGAGAGTAGCTGTTAGGCATTTGGACGGGCATATGTCACTCTAATTTTCTGGCAGGAAGAAGAATTAACCAAAGTCTCAGCCACCCACTGGGAACCAGTATAGGTCCTGAGGCAAAATATTGGACATGCGTTCAGCTCACAAAAAACGAGTTGAAATATGGAGCTAAAGGGCACAACAATTCACAAACTGGCAGAGTAATAAAGGACAACTATCATCCAAAAATCTGTTGAGGGAAGGCAACGAGGCAGACTTGAAGCGAGGCTGAATAGCAAGAAACAGATTTCAAGAGGTAGTTTGGAATCACCTGTAAAGCACAGGAAGAGGGGCACAACTTCGACAATGATGCACTTGGCCAAAAATGGCGTATGCATTTTCTCCTGAATATATGCAAGAGAAAACGCATACGTCCTCTTTGGCCAAGCAAGCAAGCAGGCAATGCAAACCTGCACTACACAGAAGTATCCCTTCCCACAGGTCAAAAGAGACATCCACAAAATGTGTAAATATCAGAAAGGCAAGACAGGCCCTGGAGAACAGGGAGCCTTGTTATGCTGATGGGCGGGATGTAAACTGCCAACTGCCTCTCTGGAGGAGTAAATTGTGTTCCCTAAAACAAGTAAACAACAGAGCTACAGAGCCAAGGGCACTTCCAGTCTAGGGAATATATCTTGGGAAAACTGAAAATCAATAAGACAGAACCACCCTCAAATTTAGGGCTGCACTGCTTACAAGAACCTCAACTGGGTACACCTGAAATATCCCAAGAAAGATAAAAAATGGTTCAAAAAATTGTGGTACTTACGTACAATGGAATATCCCTCAGCCATGAAATCAATGTCATAAGACCAGTAGCAGCAAAATGAGTGGATTCAGGTTCGATGATTCTAAGTGAAATAATCACACAGAAAAAGAAGCTTATCATAAGATATCACTTATGAAGATTCTGTAAACACGGCTATACATGAACTGAGTTAGGAAAGAGAACAGAGTCTCACATTTAGAAAACACTCTTATGCCTGCTTAAGGGGGAAGGAGAGCTGGGGAGATGCATAAAACCAGAGTTTGATATAAGCACAGGTACTGTTCCAAAAACCAACTATGGAATAGACAAGACCTACCTATACCTTCCTCAGTGAAAGGGACTCAAAACCCCATATTTCTTGCAGAGGAATATATCTGACTAGTAAGAATCTTAAAACCTATGTATTGATATGTCTAAGTAAGGGGATCAAGTGTGTCTAGACTGGCATAAACATCGCAGCAAGAATCAGCTCAAACCGACTATAAAAAGTAATTTAAAAAACAAAACAAAAGAACAGTGAAATTCTTTACAATTCCTTCAGGGTCTCTGATGAAACATGGAATGTCCCTGTCTACAAAGACAGCCGGATGTGGCTAAGGCTGGACACTTGGGACTGAGAGGATTGGTGAGATTGGGTGAGCAAATGCAGACCCTTTAAAGCAATAATGCATGGCACCCATTCCATGGGTCCCAACTCTCCAGGTTGAAGGGAATATTACTACAGCTATAACATGTACGGGAAACCTAGAGAATGGACACACTGTGAATACGAATGGTCTCTAAAACTCAACGAATAGTCCCTCTCCTTGTTCTATGGTTTGACTTTCCAACTGATTTACTATCAATCTCCCAAATTGGAGAGACAGCCCCTTTAACCTCCTGGTTCTCACAGGTTGCCAATTTGGCAGAGGATGAAAGGGAAGAGGGTGAACCAATGAGAGAGTAGCTGTTAGGTATTTGGACGGGCATATGTCACTCTAATTTCCTGGCAGGAAGAAGAATTAACCAAAGTCTCAGCCACCCACTGGGAACCAGTATAGGTCCTGAACCAAAATATTGGACATGCGTTCAGCTCACAAAAAACGAGTTGTAAAATGGAGCTCAAGGGCACAACAATTCACAAACTGGCAGAGTAATAAAGGACAACTATCATCCAAAAATCTGTTGAGGGAAGGCAACGAGGCAGACTTGAAAGCGAGGCAGAATAGCAAGAAACAGATTTCAAGAGGTAGGTTGGAATCACCTGAAAAGCACAGGAAGAGGGGCACAACTTCGACAATGATGCACTTGGCCAAAAAGGGCGTATGCATTTTCTCCTGAATATATGCAAGAGAAAACGCATACGCCCTCTTTGGCCAAGCAAGCAAGCAGGCAATGCAAATCTGCACTACACAGAAGTATCCCTTCCCACCGATCAAAAGAGACATCCACAAAATGTGTAAATATCAGAAAGGCAAGACAGGCCCTGGAGTACAGGGAGCCTTGTTATGCTGATGGGCGGGATGTAAATTGCCAACTGCTTCTCTGGAGGAGTGCATTGTGTTCCCTAAAACAAGTAAACAACAGAGCTACAGAGCCAAGGGCACTTCCACTGTAGGGAATATACCATCGGAAAACTGAAAATCAATAAGACAGAGCCAACCTCAAATTTAGGGCTGCACTTCTTACAAGAACCTCAACTTGGTACACCTGAAATATCCCAAGAAAGATAAAAAATGGTTCAAAAAATTGTGGTACTTACGTACGATGGAATATCCGTCAGCCATGAAATCAATGTCATAAGACCAGTAGCAGCAAAATGAGTGGATTCAGGTTCGATGATTCTAAGTGAAATAATCACACAGAAAAAGAAGCTTATCATAAGATATCACTTATGAAGATCCTGTAACATGGCTACACATGAACTGAGGTAGGAAAGAGAACAGAGTCTCACATTTAGAAAACACTCTTATGCCTGCTTAAGGGGGAAGGAGAGGTGGGGTGATGCATAAAACCAGAGTTTGATATAAGCACAGGTACCGTTCCAAAAACCAATTATGGAATAGACAAGACCTACCTATACCTTCCTCAGTGAAAGGGACTCAAAACCCCATATTTCCCGCAGAGGAATATATCTGACTAGTAAGAATCTAAAAACCTATGTATAGATATGTCTCCGTAAGGGAATCAAGTGTGTCTAGACAGGCATAAACATGGCAGCGAGAATCAGCTCAAACCCAGTATAAAAAGGAAATTCAAAAACAAAACAAAAAAACAGGGAATTTGTTTACAATTCCTTTAGGGTCTCTGATGAAACGTGGAATGACCCTGTCTACAATGACAGCTGGATGTGGCATAAGGCTGGACACTTGGGATTGAGAGGATTGGTGAGATTGGGTGAGCAAATGCAGACCCTTTAAAGCAATAATGCATGGCACCCATTCCATGGGTCCCAACTCTCCAGGTTGAAGGGAATATTACTACAGCTATAACATGTACGGGAAACCTAGGGAATGGACACACAGTGAATACGAAAGGTCTCTAAAACTCAATGAATGGTCCCTCTCCTGGTGCTCCGGTTTGACTTTCCAACTGATATACTATCAATCTCCCAACTTGGAGAGACAGCCCCTTTAACCTCCTGGTTCTCACAGGTTGCCAATTTGGCAGAGGATGAAAGGGAAGAGGGAGAACCAATGAGAGAGTAGCTGTTAGGCATTTGGACGGGCATATGTCACTCTAATTTCCCGGCAGGAAGAAGAATTAACCAATGTCTCAGCCACCCAACGTGAACCAGTATAGGTACTGAACCAAAATTTTGGACATGCGTTCAGCTCACAAAAAACGACTTGTAAAATGTAGCTCAAGGGCACAGCAATTCACAAACTGGCAGAGTAATAAAGGAAAACTATCAGCCCAAAATCTGTTCAGGGAAGGCAACGAGGCAGACTTGAAAGCGAGGCAGAATAGCAGGAATCAGATTTCAAGAGGTACGTTGGAATCACCTGTAAAGCACAGGAAGAGGGTCACAACTTCGACAATGATGCACTTGGCCAAAAAGGGCGTATGCATTTTCTCCTGAATATATGCAGGAGAAAACGCATACACCCCTTTTTGGCCAAGCAAGCAAGCGGGCAATGCAAATCTGCACTACAAAGAAGTGTCACTTCCCACCATTCAAAAGGGACATCCACAAAATATGTAAAAACCAGAAAGGCAAGACAGGCCCTGGAGAACAGGGAGCCTTGTCATGCTGATGGGTGGGTTGTAAATTGCCAACTGCCTCTCTGGAGGAGTGCATTGTATTCCCTAAAACAAGTAAACAACAGAGCTACAGAGCCAAGGGCACTTCCAGTCTAGGGAATATACCTTGGGAAAACTGAAAATCAATAAGACAGAGCCACCTTCAAATTTAGGGCTGCAGTGCTTACAACAACCTCAACTGGGTACACCTGAAATATCCCAGGAATGATAAAAATCGTTCAAAAAATTGTGGTACTTACGTAGGATGGAATATCCGTCAGCTATGAAATCAATGTCATAAGACCAGTAGCAGCAAAATGAGTGGATTCAGGTACGATGATTTCAAGTGAAATATGTCACACAGAAAAAGAAGCTTATCATAAGATATCACTTATGAAGATCCTGTAAACATGGCTACACATGAACTGAGTTAGGAAAGAGAACAGAGTCTCACATTTAGAGAACACTCTTATGCCTGCTTAAGGGGGAAGGAGAGGTGGGGTGATGCATAAAACCAGAGTTTGATATAAGCACAGGTACCGTTCCAAAAACCAACTATGGAATAGACAAGACCTACCTATACCTTTCTCAGTGAAAGGGACTCAAAACACCATATTTCCCTCAGAGGAATATATCTGACTAGTAAGAATCTTAAAACCTATGTATTGATATGTCTCCGTAAGGGAATCAAGTGTGTCTAGACTGGCATAAACATGGCAGTGAGAATCAGCTCAAACCGAGTATAAAAAGGAATTTCAAAAACAAAACAAAAAAACAGGGAAATTCTTTACAATCCCTTCAGGGTCTCTGATGAAACCTGGAATGAACCTATCTACAAATACAGCTTGATGTGGCATAAGGCTTGATACTTGGGACTGAGAGGATTGTTGAGACTGGGTGAGCAAACACAGACCCTTTAATGCAATAATGCTTGGTCTCCATTCCATGGTTCCAAACTCTCCAGGTTGAAGGGAATATTACTACAGCTAAAACATGTACGGGAGACCTAGAGAATGGAAACAGTGTGTATAGAAATGTTTTCTAAAACTCAACTAATTGTCCCTCTCCTGGTGCTCCAGTTTGACTTTCCAACTGCTTTACTATCAATCTCCCAACTTGGAGAGACAGCCCCTTTCTCCTCCTGGAAAACACAGGTTGCCAATTTGGCAGAGGATGAAAGGGAAGAGGGAGAACCAATGAGAGAGTACCTCTTAGGCATTTGGACAGGCACTTGTCACTCTAATTGCCTGGCACCAAGAAGAATTAACCAAAGTCTCAGCCACCCACCGGGAAAGAGTATATGTCCTGAACAAAAATTTTGGACTTGCGTTCAGCTCACAAAAACGAGTTAAAAAATGGAGCTCAGGGGCACAGCACTTCACAAAATGGCAGAGTAATAAAGGACAACTGTCGTCCAAAAATCTGCTGAGGGAAGGCAAAGAGGCGGACTTGAAAGTGTGGCAGAATAGCAGGAAACAGATTTCAATAGGTACGTTGGAATGGTCTTTAAAGCAGAGGAAGAGGGGCACAACTTTGACAATGATGCACTTGGCCAAAATGGGTGTACGCGTTTTCTCCTGAATATATTCAGGAGAAAACGCATACGCCCTTTTTGGCCAAGCAAGCAAGCGGGCAATGCAAATCTGCAGTACAAAGAAGTATCCCTTCCCACTGGTCAAAAGGGACATCGGCAAAATGTGTAAAAACCAGAAAGGCAAGAGAGGACCTGGAGAACAGGGAGCCTTGTTATGCTGATGGGCGGGATGTAATTTGGCAACTGCCTCTCTGGAGGAGTGCACTGTGTTCCATAAAACAAGTAAACAACAAAGCTACAGAGCCATGGGCACTTCCAGTCTAGGGAATATACCTTGGGAAAACTGAAAATCATTAAGACAGAGCCACCCCAAAGTTTAGGGCTGCAATGCTTACAAGAACCTCAACTTTGGTACACCTTAATTATCCCAGGAAAGTTAAATCATTTACAAAAAATTGTGGTACTTACGTACGATGGAATATCCGTCAGCCATGAAATCAATGTCATAAGACCAGTAGCAGCAAAATGAGTGGATTCAGGTTCGATGATTCTAAGTGAAATAATCACACAGAAAAAGAAGCTTATCATAAGATATCACTTATGAAGATCCTGTAACATGGCTACACATGAACTGAGGTAGGAAAGAGAACAGAGTCTCACATTTAGAAAACACTCTTATGCCTGCTTAAGGGGGAAGGAGAGGTGGGGTGATGCATAAAACCAGAGTTTGATATAAGCACAGGTACCGTTCCAAAAACCAATTATGGAATAGACAAGTCCTACCTATACCTTCCTCAGTGAAAGGGACTCAAAACCCCATATTTCCCGCAGAGGAATATATCTGACTAGTAAGAATCTAAAAACCTATGTATAGATATGTCTCCGTAAGGGAATCAAGTGTGTCTAGACAGGCATAAACATGGCAGCGAGAATCAGCTCAAACCCAGTATAAAAAGGAAATTCAAAAACAAAACAAAAAAACAGGGAATTTGTTTACAATTCCTTTAGGGTCTCTGATGAAACGTGGAATGACCCTGTCTACAATGACAGCTGGATGTGGCATAAGGCTGGACACTTGGGATTGAGAGGATTGGTGAGATTGGGTGAGCAAATGCAGACCCTTTAAAGCAATAATGCATGGCACCCATTCCATGGGTCCCAACTCTCCAGGTTGAAGGGAATATTACTACAGCTATAACATGTACGGGAAACCTAGAGAATGGACACACAGTGAATACGAAAGGTCTCTAAAACTCAATGAATAGTCCCTCTCCTGGTGCTCCGGTTTGACTTTCCAACTGATATACTATCAATCTCCCAACTTGGAGAGACAGCCCCTTTAACCTCCTGGTTCTCACAGGTTGCCAATTTGGCAGAGGATGAAAGGGAAGAGGGAGAACCAATGAGAGAGTAGCTGTTAGGCATTTGGACGGGCATATGTCACTCTAATTTCCCGGCAGGAAGAAGAATTAACCAATGTCTCAGCCACCCAACGTGAACCAGTATAGGTACTGAACCAAAATTTTGGACATGCGTTCAGCTCACAAAAAACGACTTGTAAAATGTAGCTCAAGGGCACAGCAATTCACAAACTGGCAGAGTAATAAAGGAAAACTATCAGCCCAAAATCTGTTCAGGGAAGGCAACGAGGCAGACTTGAAAGCGAGGCAGAATAGCAGGAATCAGATTTCAAGAGGTACGTTGGAATCACCTGTAAAGCACAGGAAGAGGGTCACAACTTCGACAATGATGCACTTGGCCAAAAAGGGCGTATGCATTTTCTCCTGAATATATGCAGGAGAAAACGCATACACCCCTTTTTGGCCAAGCAAGCAAGCGGGCAATGCAAATCTGCACTACAAAGAAGTGTCACTTCCCACCATTCAAAAGGGACATCCACAAAATATGTAAAAACCAGAAAGGCAAGACAGGCCCTGGAGAACAGGGAGCCTTGTCATGCTGATGGGTGGGTTGTAAATTGCCAACTGCCTCTCTGGAGGAGTGCATTGTATTCCCTAAAACAAGTAAACAACAGAGCTACAGAGCCAAGGGCACTTCCAGTCTAGGGAATATACCTTGGGAAAACTGAAAATCAATAAGACAGAGCCACCTTCAAATTTAGGGCTGCAGTGCTTACAACAACCTCAACTGGGTACACCTGAAATATCCCAGGAATGATAAAAATCGTTCAAAAAATTGTGGTACTTACGTAGGATGGAATATCCGTCAGCTATGAAATCAATGTCATAAGACCAGTAGCAGCAAAATGAGTGGATTCAGGTACGATGATTTCAAGTGAAATATGTCACACAGAAAAAGAAGCTTATCATAAGATATCACTTATGAAGATCCTGTAAACATGGCTACACATGAACTGAGTTAGGAAAGAGAACAGAGTCTCACATTTAGAGAACACTCTTATGCCTGCTTAAGGGGGAAGGAGAGGTGGGGTGATGCATAAAACCAGAGTTTGATATAAGCACAGGTACCGTTCCAAAAACCAACTATGGAATAGACAAGACCTACCTATACCTTTCTCAGTGAAAGGGACTCAAAACACCATATTTCCCTCAGAGGAATATATCTGACTAGTAAGAATCTTAAAACCTATGTATTGATATGTCTCCGTAAGGGAATCAAGTGTGTCTAGACTGGCATAAACATGGCAGTGAGAATCAGCTCAAACCGAGTATAAAAAGGAATTTCAAAAACAAAACAAAAAAACAGGGAAATTCTTTACAATCCCTTCAGGGTCTCTGATGAAACCTGGAATGAACCTATCTACAACTACAGCTTGATGTGGCATAAGGCTTGATACTTGGGACTGAGAGGATTGTTGAGACTGGGTGAGCAAACACAGACCCTTTAATGCAATAATGCTTGGTCTCCATTCCATGGTTCCAAACTCTCCAGGTTGAAGGGAATATTACTACAGCTAAAACATGTACGGGAGACCTAGAGAATGGAAACAGTGTGTATAGAAATGTTTTCTAAAACTCAACTAATTGTCCCTCTCCTGGTGCTCCAGTTTGACTTTCCAACTGCTTTACTATCAATCTCCCAACTTGGAGAGACAGCCCCTTTCTCCTCCTGGAAAACACAGGTTGCCAATTTGGCAGAGGATGAAAGGGAAGAGGGAGAACCAATGAGAGAGTACCTCTTAGGCATTTGGACAGGCACTTGTCACTCTAATTGCCTGGCACCAAGAAGAATTAACCAAAGTCTCAGCCACCCACCGGGAAAGAGTATATGTCCTGAACAAAAATTTTGGACTTGCGTTCAGCTCACAAAAACGAGTTAAAAAATGGAGCTCAGGGGCACAGCACTTCACAAAATGGCAGAGTAATAAAGGACAACTGTCGTCCAAAAATCTGCTGAGGGAAGGCAAAGAGGCGGACTTGAAAGTGTGGCAGAATAGCAGGAAACAGATTTCAATAGGTACGTTGGAATGGTCTTTAAAGCAGAGGAAGAGGGGCACAACTTTGACAATGATGCACTTGGCCAAAATGGGTGTACGCGTTTTCTCCTGAATATATTCAGGAGAAAACGCATACGCCCTTTTTGGCCAAGCAAGCAAGCGGGCAATGCAAATCTGCAGTACAAAGAAGTATCCCTTCCCACTGGTCAAAAGGGACATCGGCAAAATGTGTAAAAACCAGAAAGGCAAGAGAGGACCTGGAGAACAGGGAGCCTTGTTATGCTGATGGGCGGGATGTAATTTGGCAACTGCCTCTCTGGAGGAGTGCACTGTGTTCCATAAAACAAGTAAACAACAAAGCTACAGAGCCATGGGCACTTCCAGTCTAGGGAATATACCTTGGGAAAACTGAAAATCATTAAGACAGAGCCACCCCAAAGTTTAGGGCTGCAATGCTTACAAGAACCTCAACTTTGGTACACCTTAATTATCCCAGGAAAGTTAAATCATTTACAAAAAATTGTGGTACTTACGTACGATGGAATATCCGTCAGCCATGAAATCAATGTCATAAGACCAGTAGCAGCAAAATGAGTGGATTCAGGTTCGATGATTCTAAGTGAAATAATCACACAGAAAAAGAAGCTTATCATAAGATATCACTTATGAAGATCCTGTAACATGGCTACACATGAACTGAGGTAGGAAAGAGAACAGAGTCTCACATTTAGAAAACACTCTTATGCCTGCTTAAGGGGGAAGGAGAGGTGGGGTGATGCATAAAACCAGAGTTTGATATAAGCACAGGTACCGTTCCAAAAACCAATTATGGAATAGACAAGACCTACCTATACCTTCCTCAGTGAAAGGGACTCAAAACCCCATATTTCCCGCAGAGGAATATATCTGACTAGTAAGAATCTAAAAACCTATGTATAGATATGTCTCCGTAAGGGAATCAAGTGTGTCTAGACAGGCATAAACATGGCAGCGAGAATCAGCTCAAACCCAGTATAAAAAGGAAATTCAAAAACAAAACAAAAAAACAGGGAATTTGTTTACAATTCCTTTAGGGTCTCTGATGAAACGTGGAATGACCCTGTCTACAATGACAGCTGGATGTGGCATAAGGCTGGACACTTGGGATTGAGAGGATTGGTGAGATTGGGTGAGCAAATGCAGACCCTTTAAAGCAATAATGCATGGCACCCATTCCATGGGTCCCAACTCTCCAGGTTGAAGGGAATATTACTACAGCTATAACATGTACGGGAAACCTAGAGAATGGACACACAGTGAATACGAAAGGTCTCTAAAACTCAATGAATAGTCCCTCTCCTGGTGCTCCGGTTTGACTTTCCAACTGATATACTATCAATCTCCCAACTTGGAGAGACAGCCCCTTTAACCTCCTGGTTCTCACAGGTTGCCAATTTGGCAGAGGATGAAAGGGAAGAGGGAGAACCAATGAGAGAGTAGCTGTTAGGCATTTGGACGGGCATATGTCACTCTAATTTCCCGGCAGGAAGAAGAATTAACCAATGTCTCAGCCACCCAACGTGAACCAGTATAGGTACTGAACCAAAATTTTGGACATGCGTTCAGCTCACAAAAAACGACTTGTAAAATGTAGCTCAAGGGCACAGCAATTCACAAACTGGCAGAGTAATAAAGGAAAACTATCAGCCCAAAATCTGTTCAGGGAAGGCAACGAGGCAGACTTGAAAGCGAGGCAGAATAGCAGGAATCAGATTTCAAGAGGTACGTTGGAATCACCTGTAAAGCACAGGAAGAGGGTCACAACTTCGACAATGATGCACTTGGCCAAAAAGGGCGTATGCATTTTCTCCTGAATATATGCAGGAGAAAACGCATACACCCCTTTTTGGCCAAGCAAGCAAGCGGGCAATGCAAATCTGCACTACAAAGAAGTGTCACTTCCCACCATTCAAAAGGGACATCCACAAAATATGTAAAAACCAGAAAGGCAAGACAGGCCCTGGAGAACAGGGAGCCTTGTCATGCTGATGGGTGGGTTGTAAATTGCCAACTGCCTCTCTGGAGGAGTGCATTGTATTCCCTAAAACAAGTAAACAACAGAGCTACAGAGCCAAGGGCACTTCCAGTCTAGGGAATATACCTTGGGAAAACTGAAAATCAATAAGACAGAGCCACCTTCAAATTTAGGGCTGCAGTGCTTACAACAACCTCAACTGGGTACACCTGAAATATCCCAGGAATGATAAAAATCGTTCAAAAAATTGTGGTACTTACGTAGGATGGAATATCCGTCAGCTATGAAATCAATGTCATAAGACCAGTAGCAGCAAAATGAGTGGATTCAGGTACGATGATTTCAAGTGAAATATGTCACACAGAAAAAGAAGCTTATCATAAGATATCACTTATGAAGATCCTGTAAACATGGCTACACATGAACTGAGTTAGGAAAGAGA